>NW_020884895.1:9264890-9282471 GCF_003945725.1 Corapipo altera
CCATCCCATCCCATCCCATCCCATCCCATCCCATCCCATCCCATCCCTTTTTAACTAACAGGAAAGTGCACAAGGGAATTCCTTTTAATTACTATTTAGATAGTAAAAGCTTTAGAAACTTTAAAGCCTCTTGCTTTTCTTGATGTTATTTTCTCTTCACATTGACAATATTTGAAATATTATTTCCAGCTTGTTGTTGTGATTTGGCCCTGATCTTTCTTCACATGTTAAGTGAAGCGACAATGTCAGTGAAGCAATGAATGTATAGAAGTAACTTTTCCCATCTCACAGTGGTATTGGGTGCTCAAATACCCAACTAGATCCCTAATATTTACACTCCTCCCAGTCATCCCAGTTGCCTTGGATGCCTTCGTCCCTTCTCCATCCCTTCTCCATCATCATCCTTCTCCCAGCTCTGG
Source organism: Corapipo altera (assembly GCF_003945725.1). NCBI lineage: Eukaryota > Metazoa > Chordata > Aves > Passeriformes > Pipridae > Corapipo > Corapipo altera. Next base: position 9,265,310 of record NW_020884895.1, read on the forward strand.
TGGGTTTTCAGGATCTTAAGGGAAGAGTTTGGGTCTGGTTTTGCAGAGGGGCTGAGATGAGCCCTGGGGTGCTCAAAACCAGTGGGGTTTTAAGAGCAGATTCACCGAGCAAACCGAGTTATTTTTTTCTCCTCTCCTTCCATGGCATCTCTTAAATCTTCTTGAGAAAGTTTCAAAATTAAACACTCCGTGTTAAAAAGTGATCCTGAGTGAGAGTGGAGTCTGTGTCTGTTTAGCAGGCTGGAAATATTCAGCAAACTGGTTAAATTATGTCAAATTCTCTCAAAGACAGTGTGATTTAGGCTTGAGTGTTTTAGCAAACTAGGGTAACTGTTAATACAGGCTCTTGCTTTGGTCTTTGTGGGGGTTTGGGCTGGATCTCAGGAAAGGGTTCTTCCCTTTGGAAGGTGGTTGGCACTGAAGAGGCTCCCCAGGGCAGTGGGCACAGTCCCAAGGCTGCCAGAGCTCAAGGGACAGGGTGGGATTGTTGAGGTGTCTGTGCAGGGCCAAGGGTTGGACTGGATGATCCTTGTGGGTCTCTTTCAACTCAGAATATTCTATGATTCTCTAAGGCCACAAAGGGAGAGGAGCTAAGTGCCACTAACTGATGTGAGTGAGCCTCCTGTCCGTGCCAGAGCCAGTCTTGCTCACCCAAACTCCTTGGGAATTGCTAAACCATGTGAGCTGACAACTCACATCTCTAAAATTGAGCAAACAGGGGTCACTTGCAGATTTCTGCAAGTCAAGCTGAAGGTGGAGTGTGACACCAACTCTGTTGTCCCCATTCACCACCTTATCTAATTTTTTTAACACAACAAGAAGATAAAACGACATGTTCCTGCTTTCTAAAATTTATCTATTTTTTATCTGTTTTGATGAATGATAAAAATATCCTTGAAGATTCCCCCCTGCTCCTTTGGTGCTGTCTCAAAGTTAAGAACCTCTTTGCACAAAATATTCCCTTTCCCCCCCCCTGCATTTTCTTTCCAAGAACAGGCAAACAATCAGGAGGAGCTCAAATTAGGCCACAGCTGTATTTTCCATACAAATTGGCCTCATTCCTTTTAAGGACACAAATTCTCCTCATTAACAAAGAGTGCCCTGTTTAAAGGGGCAGGACAGAGTACATGATGTACTACAGGGCAACAAACAAAAAATAGAAGGGAGCTTTGTTGAGCATTTTCGGATATGTAAACCACAGAAATGGATTTATGCAAATAGTCTTTGTCTGAATTTTCACTTTCAAGAGGACAGTCCTATGGTTTTATAGCACTTGAGGACGTTGGGATAAATCAGACTATTAGTACTTATACATGGTATATAATCAGCTTTTATTCACCCAGCTTTTAGATAATACTAATTATCACTTGGAAAGGTTCTCAGGAACCAATGGGTGGACAATATGTAAATTTTTAGGCATCATCTACATGTATTCAAAGGTCCTTGATGTTTTAGCATTTTAATGTTCTTTCTAAGTAGCAGAAGTTTGAGTACTACTTTGTAGGACTCTGATGGTTGTAAACTCACTAGAGAAACAAGATCTTGAAAGACATGATTTAAGTCTTGACTAGCATTTAAGTCACCTGCTAACTGGAGTAATCAGAGCCTGCTTATATGACTTTGCCTTCTCTGGTCTGGCTCGTTCAGTTCTGTGCTTTTTAGCAACAGAATTTTTCTGGAGTACTGACTAAATACTAAATACCAAACACAGTCTTTGCAACACAACAGTCAAATGAGAATTTGTGGTTAAATACTGCTGAGCTTTGTGCAGCACACCATCTTATTTTCAAAGCCCCTGGGATGGCCTACACCCTTATTTAATAGCTCATTTTGGCTCTGGTAGTAACATATTGCAACACTAATTCTGAATTTCTTTTTCATGTGTTTCAGGCATCATGCTTTGGACAAATGGTCCAAGTCTCTCTACCAGGTTTCTGATGTGCTTTCTTCTCCTGTACACGTTCATCAGGAAGGTGGTGCCTGAAGACAACATCGTTACAACCACGAAAGGCAGAGTCAGAGGGACAAACCTGCAGGTCCTGGGGGGAACTGTGACAGCCTTCCTTGGAATACCTTATGGACAGCCACCCATTGGCAGACTGAGGTTTCAAAAGCCAGAACCTCGGGAGAAGTGGTCGGATGTTTGGGACGCCACAAAACACGCCAACTCCTGTTACCAGCATATAGATACAACTTACCCGGGGTTTGCTGGATCAGAGATGTGGAACCCAAAAACTAACCTGAGTGAAGACTGCTTGTACCTTAACGTGTGGGTTCCTTCTCCCAAGCCCAAGAATGCAAGTGTCATGGTGTGGATTTACGGCGGCGGCTTCGAGTCTGGGTCCACTGCCCTCCCGGTCTACGACGGCAAGTTTCTGGCCAGGGTAGAAAGAGTTGTCGTGGTCTCCATGAACTACAGGGTTGCTGCATTAGGATTTTTGGCTTTGCCAGGAAACCAGGAAGCTCCTGGAAATGCAGGTTTGTTTGATCAAAGGTTGGCCCTTCAGTGGGTACAGGAGAACATAGCAGCCTTTGGAGGCAACCCAAAAAGCGTGACGATATTTGGGGAGAGCGCTGGCTCGGCCTCTGTCAACTACCACCTCCTTTCCCCCAAAAGCCATCCTTTATTCACCAGAGCCATCATGCAGAGTGGATCTGCCAACGCCCCTTGGGCTGCAATCACAGCATCTGAAGCCAGAAACAGAACAGTGGCTTTAGCTAAACAGCTCCAGTGTCCCACCAGCAACGAGACAGAGCTAATTCTCTGCCTCCAAGACAAGGACCCGAAGGAAATACTGGAGAATGAAATTTTTACTGTTCCAGGTGGCTCTTTTCTGCAAGTTTATTTTAGTCCAACGGTGGATGGCAATTTTCTCATAGACATGCCAGAAAAATTGATTGAGAAGGGCCTTTTCAAACAAACACAGATCTTAGTGGGTGTTAACAAAGATGAAGGGTCAGGATTTCTAGCATATGGAGTCCCTGGCTTCAGCAAGGATAACGATGGTTTGGTCAATAAAACCCAGTTTGAGACAGCCTTAACTCTGGCCTTCCCAGGAGTGAGCAAACTTGCAATAGAGTCCATAATCTTTCAGTACACGGACTGGGAAAACGAGCACAAGCCAGAGCACTACTGTGATGCCGCGGACGACGCCGTCGGGGACTACAACATAATCTGTCCTGTCATGGAATTCTGCACAAAATTTGCCCAGCTGGGAAACAACGTGTTCTTTTACTTCTTTGAACACCGATCCTCCAAGCTCCCCTGGCCTGAGTGGATGGGAGTGATGCACGGCTACGAGATTGAGTTTGTGTTTGGGTTGCCCCTGGAGAGAAAGGTGAATTACACCAAAGCTGAGGAAATCTTGAGCCGTTCCATGATGAGAGACTGGGCAACTTTTGCCAAAACTGGGTAAGTTTGCTGTGGAAGCTGGTTTGATTTTTGCTTGTTGTTTCACCAGCGGAAAAAGCTTAACGGTTTTGGTGCTGCTTGGAATGCTGAGAAGAGATTTATTGTTCAGTTATTCAAAATTCCTATTTTAGTTCTGCTAAAAACACTGTCTTAATAAAATAAACTGTTGATATTCTGCTCACAGTATTGGATAAACTTAAGAAAACAATGTTTATCCACCCATAAAAGCAAGTACAAAACATTGTTTTTTGCCATAGCAGCAGTGGTTACAAAGGAAGGTAATGGTTTCAAGTGCTAGAAACAAAATATTTCAGACTCTGGGAAACAGAGAAGTAGGAGCAGAAGTAGGAGCAAAAAAGCCAATTTCCTTGAAGATGTAAGTTGCTCAGAACATGCAGGTTTATAATATAGAGGTGTGTTATGTACACATGATGAAGAGATTGGGATTTCAGGACATGCTTCCCAGAAAGCCTCTCTTCCCACGTGTGCTGTGAGGATGAGCCTGGGCCTCACTGATTCTGATGATAAATCACTCCCTATTTCCATTCAACTCATCTATAAGTGAAATATGTCCAAGCCTGGCCAAGAAGCAAATAAGAATATTTCATTTGGATGTTTGAGATGGATTAAATACAGTCCCTCGTTAGGTGCCTTCTGCTGGTGTCCAGAAGTGAGGAAGCCCCCGCTCTGCTCAGCAGAGTTTTGGGCTCTTGGTGCAACACTCAGTGAGAAATGAAAATATTTCAGAGCAATAAGAAAACCAGCCACTGCTGCAGTCATGTGTGATTAGTCTCAAGGCTGCAAACCTGATGAGATGGGGGGGGGGAAATCTTGTGTTCCAGAAGCTTGGTTTGTGCTCTCTCCTGAGAAAATCATATATGTAGAACTACTTGCCTTTTAGAACTCACAACCAAACACTTAATTGACACTACAAAGTGTTTATTTAACTTAAATTTCAAAATAGTGCATTAATTCTGTTTCTAAGGTGAACAATTCCTTTGATTTATATATAGATTGTAAAGGCTGAAATCAGCATTGTAACAGGATCTAATTAATTTTCTTAGTAGATTAGAAACCAGGGGAGACCACTGTGCTCATTTAGTCCATACAACCTCGTACAGAACTCAAAACACAGGTAGGACTTACACATTTCCAGTGATTAAAAACCCAGAACAAACATTGATAGGTTGTTCTAAAGTTTAATTACATTTGAAAGGGTTAGAGTTGTAAAAATAAGTTTTGTCTCTGGCCTGAATTCGCCTATTCTACTACTTTTTCCAAGCACTATGTTTTGTTTGACAATTTTTAAGCTTTATTTTATGATTTTTTTCCATATATAGATAAATATCTTTATTAGGGGTCTATTCAAATAGTCTTTAATAACCCTTAATCCTTTTTTAATATTTTTTATTAAATAACAGGTTGTACTCTTAGGCCTTTCACTATAATGTGGGTTTTTTCCAATTCCTTAAATAATAGCTCTCCACCTTTAAACCTGTGATTCATCGACAACTTGTTGGAATTAAACACTGTTGTTCCCAAGGTGTTGTAATTAAAGGTGTCTTCTAGTTCAACCTGATAGTCCCTGTTTACTCATCCAAGGGTTGCCTTGGTTGTGGTGTTATCCAAGGTGTGATTGATTGATTGATTGATTGATTACCTTGGTTTCTAGGAATATTAATTATCTTAACAACTCCTATTCCCTTTATATGTGTGGAGCTTGTAATATGTCTTTTACCATAAGTGGGGAGCGTATTAAAACTCAGAAAACAACAGTATTCATCAATGCACAGTGTTTTAATACAGGTTTTATTATTGTGACGTGTCTTTAGGTCCTTGGTGGAGAGCAAAGTGAGTGAAGGCTCCTTATTACACACTCCAGCCCTACAGGAGTTTGAAATCAGGATCCTACACCAGAGAGAGCAGATCTTTCCATTAAACACAACTATTTCTTAGTGGAAAAAGAAAATTCAGGTCCACAATAAGTTTTGCAGAACTATATTTACAGTTCTGTGAACCCCTTTTTTACCCTAGATTATATATATATGTATTTAATTTTCATCTACATAATTTTTGTGTGTATATATATACACATATAAATCTCAATAACCTGTTCTGCAAACAGAGGGCACTGTCCCTGTCACTGTAGCCTGCTAAAAATAGACAACATAAGGTACATTCAGGTTAAAGTTTGTAGAAGACAGTCCTGTCATCTAGTCTGATTATCATTCACATTAGATTACCCTACAGATTGAATTTCAAGTGGTTTCCACAGCAAACAGCAAAATAATGCCTCTCTCTCTTTCCACATAAGTATCAAAAGCATCACTATTTGGATAAACAATAAAATTGTGCAATTTTTGTAACAGTAAAAGGTGAGGATTAACCCACTATATGACACTTTATTCCCTGAGCAAAGCACAGACACCTCAGGCTCTGTTACACATTATTCATAGTGTACAATGGGTGGGGAAGTAATAAAAATTGCTGATAATTCCAAGATTAATAAGTGATCCTTGTTTTCCTGGTGTATTTGAGCACATGGTAAACATTTATAAAGAACTGGGGAAGCCCTGCTTTGATATAATGTTTATAGGAAACTCTGGTATGATCAAAGGGCAAACCTCTGAGGGGAAAATTACCATTGATGTCTCCAGCAGATGAGGAGAAAATCAAGCAGAAAAGACGAAAATGAGAAATATTGTACAGTACATTTTTAGTGAGGGCGTTTGACCTAATATTCTAATGTGCAGAAGTACAAAAGCACAAGGGAGGGAAGAGGAGCCTGCAGAGGGAAGGAGATGAGGTAGAGTCAACAAAACTGGGAGACATCATATTTTTCCTGGTGTTTTCTGACTGGGAGAGACTGAGAGGTGGCAGAGCTGTTTCTCAGAGTGGTCTTCAAGCCCAAACTTTGACCTTAGTTGTCTTTCTTTTTTATTCTCATGTGAGGAATGTAATTAGTGAGAGAAAAAGTTAAAAATATGCACTTTAGGAGCATTTTCTGCTTCTGTCATTGTTTAACCCCAGACAGCACCTAAACTCCAGAAAACTGCTCACCCACTCCCCCCAGAGTGGGATGAGGGAGAGAATCTGAAGGGTAAAAGCAAGAAAACTCCTGAGAAATGCCCAAAGTCATGTAAGAACAAAAGCAAAGTTGTTAGGGAGAAAAGGAGAAGTGAGTCCTTCAAAGCATCCCAGGAGTATATGTGAAATTCTTGATTTCTGCCTTTCTCAGTAACTAAAAGGAGGCTGTCAGGCAGCCCAAGGTTTTCCCAGTCCACCCCCACCCCATCAGTAGCAGATGCAATTTTCCAAATCTCCAGGCACTGCTTATTTCACATCCTTCCTAAAAATAAATATCAGTGATAAGTGACCACTTTTCCTGGAAAATTACAGGCATCAAGAATTTGTATTTGTGAATACGAATAGGGAATGGGAGATGTAGATGATTCAGTAGGAGACAGGAGCAAATATTTGAAGTTAGGTGCTGTTGTTATGCTCCAATATCCCTCTTCTGGATCCCTAGGAATAGTGTCACTTTTAGGAATCTGTCATATATTTACACAGTCTGTAACTGCTGTGAAAATCCTGTTGAGATGGTCTTCTTTGACAATCAACCTTTACTTTTCAGCCACGAGAGTCCCTGCAGATTCATTATCCATAGCAGGATTCCTCAACCTGGGAATCCCTTGGAGCTGGGGAAGCCATAACTACCTGTCACTGCATGTAGGGACAGGCTACTGATGACTGTCTGCAAGATTTACCCAGAGAAATAAGGTTATTTTTTATGATAGAATTGTAGAATGGTTGAATTGGAAGGGACCATAAAGATCATCTTGTTCCAAATCCCTCCCATGGGCAGGGACACCTTCCACTAGCCCAGGTTTCTCCTACTGGCCTTGGACACTTCCAGGGTTGGGACATCCACAGCTTCTCTGGGCAACCTGTGCCAGGGCCTCACCAACCTCACAGGGAAAAATTTCTTCCTCACATGCAATCTAAACCTTCTCAAAGTCAGGTTAGAGCCATTCCTCCTTGTCCTGTCACTCCAGGCTCTTGTAAATAGACTCTCTCCGCGTTCCTTGAAGTTCCCCTTCAGATACTGGAAGGCTGCAATTAGGTCACCCCAAAGCTTCTCTTCTCCAGGCTGAACAATCCCAATTATTACATCATCTAGTATTATATGATAATATATTACAGTATAATATAGTATGAAGTATTATATTATATACTATTATATCACACCATATTATTCATTGCATCATAGATTTATCACATCACATAGTTTGAGAAGAATGGAAAAAAAAAGCCAATGACCTTTTGGGTGTGACTGTTCAAGCAGTGAACATGGAGTATCGTGGTGAAAGGACAGACTGGGAGGCCCATGGGATTCCTGGCAGCAATGTTCAGGATCAGCCCTTTGGATTATTGCCAGCTAATGCTACCCCTGATCCTCTGGACAGAGCACAGGACACAGGGGAGGCCCCAGCCTCGAACTGTGGCCAAGCAGAGTGACAGTGTGGGGGATTTAACCCCCAGTTAAACACTCCCAGTGTCTCTTCCCTCAGAAATATCCAATAGGGCCATGATTTACTTCCAAAGCAGATCTAAGGAATCAGGGGCACAGGTTATCTTTTGGGATCTTGGAAGGAGGGAGAGAGTCCACAGGTGGGGATGAGCTGACTGAGCAGCATGAGGTCAGTCTGGTGGTGGATACTGATGTCCATGAAGGTGTAGAGAAATTAAACTACTATTAAACTGCCCATGATTTCCTGGGACTGGAAGCAAAAGCTTCCAGGAATGATAGTTCCTTTTCCATCACGTGAAAATTTCTGCTATTTCATTATATTATAATTTTTCATGGCTGAACTTTTGTTATCAAGTAGGGTTGACCACGTATCCCCATTTTTCCCTGTGCAGTTAATGTAATTTCATAAAATACTTTTTTTTTTTAGCATGTATTTGATCCTTGAAAGAACAATATTTTCATCATACCCTCAAAAAAATCTCTGTTCTACCAGCAAGGGAAGAAAGAGACTTATTACTCCTGCTGTCTGAATAAATCAAGCATAATAAAATATTTGGGTTATAAGAAAGAACAGATTCCAAAATCAATGCATTTGATTTACACTGGGAGTTTAAATTCCCTCCTTTACCTTGACCCAAGGTCTCCTCTGCTTATTCCTGTATTTAAGAACATTGGCAGTTGAATATCAATTGTTAGCCTTAAAATCATTTGATAAAATACCACATATCATCAAATTGGACAGAGATGTGGTCAAATTGGATTCAGCAGGAAACCACAGTGTGATGTCATATGGATCAGGCTCAGAATGATCATGTTCACATGTAAATAACATTCATTTTAACAATAATATCAGTTTTCAGTGACCTTCTCTTGAATTCTTTCCAACAGACTTTATTCTAAGCTCCACCTGTGGTGAAAAAAAATTTCAATTTCTCTTTTTAAACACTTTTAAAGTTCAATTCTTTGCTGCACTTCTGTTATTCTTCAGAAAGCTTTCAAAAGTAAAGTGACACTAACAGGTACTATCAATCAGAAAGCAGCAGAATTCTCTGCCACCTCTAGGAAGGAGAAGTTTTATTTAACATGAAAAACTAGATGATCCCCAAATCAGTGGGCACCAGGTTATGCTTTTCCCATTACTTTCTTCATTTATTTTGGTAACTGTGTTCTTTAGTCATGAGAGAGACAAACCAGATGGGATGAGAACTCAAATAAGGGTGCAGCGGAACACACAAAGATAATATTTTTTAAGGCTTTGTGAAAAATGTTTTGGATAAAAGGAAACGGGCAAAACTTGTCTGGCTGCCAGTTTTACAACTGCTGAAACAAATCTTTGCAGCTTTTTTCTATAAAGTGAAGCCTTTGAAATATTTCCTGCTATGTTTTAGGGGAATTTGTGAGGCTTTGATTGTCCCACTAAAGCTCTGAAGCACTTTGTCTGGTTATTATTGCCTTTCCCTGATGTTCCTCTGGTAGACATATAATAAATTTCAGTGCTTTTGTTACCAACTTATCACAACCTGTTTATAGAGAGTAGTTTCAGACCAGTGAGAACAAAACCAACAGCCTCATATAGAGTCCAGACAGCAGTTGAACTGGGGACCTATATACTCTATATAGCAAGGACTGAATATAGTGGCAAAAAGTAAAAATAAAAAACTCCAACCACTTTTAATTTTCTTATACTTCAGGAAGTAGGAAGTTTTATGTACCACTAAGCCACTTCAAGGTCAGAAATTTATTGTGGGCTGTATTTCTTCCAGGGAGCCACATGGAGAGAGGAAGGTGGTTGGGTTGGAGCCCCTCTGATCCTCACAGGGTCTTCAAACACACCAGAGCCAGAACTCAGGGGCACTAAGAGGAGACTTTTCCTGAGGCTGATGCTCCTGACATCTCACGTTCATCTAGAAAAAGTCATTTTTCATCTTAACTAGTGGTTTTCCCTGATAAGGTCAAGAATCCCGAACAAAAGATTTCTGGATGTGAGGTAAAAAACACAAATCACAAGAAGGGTTGCTGAAAGTAAAAATAATTGTACGGAAAGTCTTCCTTTCCCAAGTTAAGGAAAACCAAAGCTTTCGTTTTGGCCCAAAAGGACACGTTTATTCTCATATTAATGTGAGCAACTTCCAAGCCATGAAAAAAAAATTGTGGAAATCACAGTAATGAACAAAAAACAAAACAAAACAAAACAAGGTCAAATTTTAAGAAACTTTAGTCCTATTTCTCCACCTTCAGTTTTAGGTTCTTAAAAGCGACTCATCATCTTTGTGGGGTCCACATATATTGTTACATTCAGAAGCAGTAGTAGAAACACCTTTTTAGCAAACTATTTGGAAAAAGTGCATCATGGAAAAAAATCAGTAACTAGAGCCCTGCTTTGGCAGGCATCTCTCCCTTTCTGGCTGCAAGCTGACAAGCTGTCATCGAATTTCAGAACTGAAAACAGGAGTATTTGGTTCAGTCCTCTTTTCAAAATAGGCCTGGGATATAAAATTGTTTAGATTGGTTTAATGGTATTACAAATATTGCAATTACAAGAGGATATCTCGTGCAGTAAATGCAATTTGGTCCACACAGATTTTATTCCCTACAACAGATGAGTCAAACTATTATTTTCAAACAGGAGATGAGAACATCTATTAAGGAAATGTCCAAATATTGTAGGAGTAATTGAGCGAGACATAAAACTAAAAACCTAAAACCATAATGCAGAGGTTTGCCTTGAAGAGAAGACTGGCAATGCTTTATGGAGAAGGGGAAACTTTAATTCAATTGTCAAAGGCTGAGGGATCCAAACCATCAGTGATGATTCACACTCCTGGGAGGGAGCAAGGTGAACTCCCTGGGTCTGCAGCCGAGGCAGAGACACACAAACCCCCACACAAGGTCCAAGAAAAGGAGTGGATCTCTTTGAGGTGGGTTTTTGCAGAGCTGTGCTGCCTTTAGCTGGCCCTGTAAAAGAAGAGAGGGAAATCTGAGGTGCTGGAGCATGTCCAGAGAAGGGAACAGAGCTGGGAAGGGTCCGGAGCAGCAGGAGCAGCTGAGGGAGCTGGGGGGGCTCAACCTGGAGAAAAGGAGGCTCAGGGGGGACCTTCTGGCTCTGCAACCCCCTGACAGGAGGGGGGAGCCGGGGGGGGGTTGGGTCGGGCTCTGCTCCCAGGGAACAAGGGACAGGAGGAGAGAAAACGGCCTTGAGTTGCACCAAGGGAGGCTTAGGTTGGATATCTGGAAAAAATTCTTAATGGAGATGGTTGTCCAGCCCTCCCCAGTGGTGGAGTGCCCATCCCTAGAGGGACCATGCAGATGTGGCACTCAGGCCACGGGTCAGTGGTGGCCTTGGCAGTGCTGGATTAGCAGCTGGACTGGAAGATCTTAGAGGTCTTTTCCAACATAGATGATTCTGTGAGTCTGTGGCTCTATATCTTGGGTGTGGCTCCACCTGTTCTCACGACAAAGATGGGTAGAACAGCCCACACTGGACATGGTTCCCTGCTGTCCCAAGAACCTGGCAAAGAGGCTACACGGATATTTTCCAGGGAAAGGAGAGGAGGAAAGACAAACAAATGTTTCAAGAGTTGAAATAAAACCATAGTGTCATTGCTACTCAAATTTGGAAGTGGAATTAAGAAGCCTGAATGGAAATAATTTAGCGTTGGATGAAAAGCATGTGAGGAAGGAAAATGGGAAAGCAAGAGAGGGAAATGCTGACTGATGGAAGAAGTCAGTGACCAAGAAATACACAAAGAGAGAAAGAGCAAAAAGAGATTGATATATGAAAGAAGAAAATATCTGAAAGACTTCTAAGTATTTCAGGGGGTGAAGAAATCTGTGAACAGAGAAATGAAGGAAGGATACACGTGAACTTATTCTGAGTTATGTATAAGGCAGGTTCACTAATAAAAGCAGCACCCTTCAGAGACAATTTAGGATTAGGGATTGCTTTCCCTATACCATAACTTTTACAGACACCTAAACACAAATGGCTGCAAAAGCCACTGTGAAATTCTAATTAATGTTCACCCACAGTTAATCCTCTTTTTAGGGCCACTTTTCTTCCACGCTGCTTTTCTGCAGCTTAGTCCTTGTTTCATCATCAGACGACAGAAATTGCAGTTGGAAAGGTCTGCAAACCCCATTTTTCCAGGTGGTTCTGGAACACTAATCTGAAGCCCTGCTGAGAAAATTCCGGAGAAGAATGGAAACCTTTCAGTAGACATTTTAATTTACTCCCCAAAGCAAGAGATTGGCTTATTTCAGGGAAGTGGCAAAGGGGAGAAGGGAGGAAATGAGGAGCAGCAGAGGTTACCCAACACCATATTTTTTGAAGGTAGCTCAATATGGTGTTTAATTTTTTTTCATTCAGCAGCAAGAGAAGGCACTTGTGGGTAAATGCAGTAGGAAATTTAGTCACAGGGTTTGTGAGGTTCTGTCCCCACAAATCTAGGAGCTGTTTTAGTAGAAATCAGGCTTTTCCACCAAATTTTACATGATTTTATGTAAAATTAAAAGCTTCCATCCTCTGCTTTTCCAGACATCTCTGACCCCCATCTGTGTTCTTTACCCTTCCTTGAGGGAATATTAAACAACTTCCTTATTTCATACAGTACAAACTCTAAAGGTTGCTGCCTCAAATTTACACCAGAGGGATCCTTTTCCTACTAGAATGGCTGTTCAAACACTGTGATTTTTAAATTTTAACTAATAAAGTTTTAAATCTCACTCATGGTGTTCTCAGTGAGTAGCATCTAAGTGAATTTTCTGTACAACTGGAAATGCTTGGAGGTTTAACAGTTGTTTTTTCCTGGTTGTGAAGTAGTTGCACACCATAATTTCCACTAAACCTCCCTCAATTTTGAAAGAGAACTTTGAAGAGGTTCAGATATCCCCCCCCCTTTTCTTCTTGAGGGTATGTCTTTTATAACTCTCAGTCCAAATCTTGGTACCTCCCTCTTGATATAGTTCAAATCAGACTCAGATGATGTTACAATGCTGGGACAGAATTTGAATGTGTTTATCAAGGAAAATTACATGTAACTTCTATTTGTAAATGTCAAACCTACAATGAATTGATAAGAAAATAACTTAATCACTTTTATTATTATTATTATTAAATATCTTTGGGGGGGGGGGGTTTGTGAACATTCTATATTCTTGTTTACATCTTCCAACATGAAGTTTCAGCAGTTCTGATTCTGATGAAGCAGTAACACTTACACACCCTCCCAAAAGCTACCCAATAGTTTCCTTTATAGGACTGCTCAATTTGGTCTGGATTACAGGGTAGTGAAAGTTTGTGACTCATGCACTTCCTCCCACTCAGAGAAATAAAGCAGTGGCAGTAGTGGAAAATAAAAAGGAAAATGCCACTATGAAGAAATCCATCAGGACATGCTGAATCCACACGATTTTGTTGGGTGCAGGGCTGTGTGGAGCATCTGCCTGGAAAGGAAATCATGATTAGGGCAATTACAATTGAAAACAAATCTCAAACATCATATCCTACTGTAGTATCAACTGCACAGTCTGTACTGAAAATTGGAGCTCTAGAGATAAGGAGAGCATTGAACACATTTATCTAACAATTCCTGGGTGCCTGGGATGAGCTTTATTAATGGGAGAGGAAGGAAGGGATGGAACCAGCAATCATACACATATGAGCACAGTATCCACTGTCTCTCACAACCAAGTGGGCTGACAGATTTTACCAAAGGCACTGGGAATTTAAAACACAGTATTAATACTTCCATAGCAATAAAACCATTTTTCTCTCCCTTCACACCCACTCTTTAGGTTTGTCCCAGGGAGTAATTCTGGTTAAGATGTTGTCTAAGCTTTTTTCCCAGGTTCTGAGGAGGAAAAGAGGTGGTAGAGGAGATAAACCAGTCTCAGAGGATGACTAAACGGACAAGTGCCATGTACCTTCCTCTCTACTTATTCCTTTACTTACCTTCTTTGGAAGTTACTTCCTCCTTCAAAGTCTCAATAGGGTTCAGGACCTTCTTCCATTTCCAAACAGCCTCTTCAACCTCTACAAGCTAAGACTAAAAACTACAGTTGCATTTGATTTCTTGCTGCAGCCAAGAGTGTTAAGAAATAACAGCTTTGAAAAGTGGTCCTTTAAAGCTAAAATTGATCCCATACCAAAGGACATGAGGATCTTACAAAGCACTTTACAGGAACATTTAAAAAAAAAAAGGCAAAAGTGTTCTTTCAGAACAAAGAGGGACTAAGCTGTGGTGTTGCCTCTTTCATGACTATTCAAAAGTGATGTAAATGTGAAATGTGAATATTCACACCAGAACCTGGAGTCCTGGAGAAGGTGTGAAATCATCACTGTGGTAGTAAATCTTGGAACAGTGGGGCAGTTCCAGACCTGGCATGATAAAATCACATCTGATCATACCCTCTGTGTGGAGTTTGGGGCAAGGGTTCCTGGAAGAGCCCCAAGCTTTGCTGGAATATTTTCCCAGTGGAGGACCCCTGTGTGCAGGAGTGCCAGGGTGGGACCAGGAGGTCAGAAATACCCAGGCAGGGTCTGAAGGGCTCATCAGCTCTGGCTCAACTGGCTCAGCTCAATATTCCTCCTGATGGCAGAGCAGGCTCCAATACAGGAGCCAGGGATTTGAGGAACACTAAATGCGTAACAGGCATACCCTGCTGCAGGCAGAACATCCTGGATCTGAATTTCTCAAAAACTACATTATTTATGGCCAGTACCTTAAGATCTATCTTATATATATACCAGGGATTCATGAATAAGTACCAAGCACGATCAAGAATCATTTCAACTTGAGCAGAACACAATAAGACCAAAACAAAGAAGGAACAGCTTGTTGCTTCATTTCCTGAAACTGATATTGGTTGTAACAGCACATAGCATGATAATTTATAGTTTAAGACATTTAAACACTCATCTGCTCTGTCACCCAGCTGGAATCTGGAAGGAATATCCTGAGCTTTATTTAGCCAGTGAAGGTGTAAGGAAGCCTGGCTGCAAAGGTCCTTCTGCAGTTTCTGTCAGCTAAAGGCTGTGCCAGCTGGATCCTGCAGGTTTCCTCAAGGATCAGCAGAAGGAATAATATTTACCTTTGATAGAACTTGCAAAGCAGTTTCCTTTCGCTCTGGCTCAGGGGCACTTTATAGTCACTGGATTATGGACTCGTGTGTGGGAGCTGGGAGTGAGAGCTGAGCACAACAGGATTTAATGAACTGCCCAGAACCAGCTGCTTAATAAATGTAGTTTGAAGGATTCAAATCTACACCTCTACCAGACTTGTAGTGCTCATCACAGGAGTCCTTCCATTCACTACTGTGGGATTTGATGTCACGAAATTAGGATTTTTACACCTTATTAAGGAACAAGTAAATGAGAAGGGTTTAATTACTTAGATTCTCAGACACTGGTTACTATTTTCTCACAACAATTCACTTCTAAAAAACCAAATTATTTTAAATATGACACTTTTTTTTTTTAATTTTCTTTCCAAGTTCCAGAGTTCTTCATAGTGCCACAGGCACAGAGGCCTTGGGAACACTGATGCCAAAGGCTCCAAGGAAATTTAGTGTATGAAACATACAATCATGGACACTTTCCAACTACCCAGTGTTGCACATGCTGTCAATAACCCTGTCTGAGTTGTTACCTTTCAGTGTGATAGATTTAAAGTTTAGTTGTTATTCTTTCTATTATTGCTATTATTAGTAGTAATATTGTTATTGTTATTATTCTATAATAATTATAATTATAATTATATTTTCAGTTGATAGATTAGATTGCTGCTGTCTGTCCCATCAGTCTAAGAAGATAAAGGCCTTAAGAGAGTTTTATAAAATCAAATATTAAGTGTGGCAGCACAATTGTACAGAGGGTGCATCAGTTCAATAAGAAAAGATGTTTCATGATTAGCTGATATTAAGAAGTACTCTGAAGGGCCCCTCAATTAAATTAAAACTAGCAAGTTAACTTTTTATGCAGTATCATGTATAAAGAGCACCAACTGGTAGTAGCAGTGACATGAAAACCAATATAACTCCCTCTTGCTTTTTATTCCAAATTGGCCACTCATAAACTTTGGATAATGAACAGAAAAGTGTCCTTGTCATCTTTTTTTCCTCTTTGCTTTTGCATTTTTTAATAGCAAATAGCCTTGAAATGTACAATTTAATGTAAAATATTTTGGCATAATGTAAAGATTTTATCCAGGGAGACCCATCGAGTCATTTTGATGGGTGGCAGAAGATGAGCTGACTGACTTGGGAAAAGGTCCTGGATAACTATCTGAATTTAAAAAAAATAAGCTAAGAATAAGTTCATTATACTGAACCATGGATATATTGACCCAATTGATGGTGATATTGCATCAGGTGCAATCTGCATATTCACTCAGAGAGAGCTTTTCAGATTTATACAGCCCTCAGTCTCTGAATGGAGATTTTATGCAGGAATTGGAGCTTCTGGGGATGTTTTACAGTTAATGGTGTGGGGTGGGGTTTTTTTTACAGATATTTCTTCATCCTTTCCCTGACTAACTTTTTTCAGGAAAGTTTCCAGGGAATGTTCATTTTCTTTGTTGCAGGAGGTAGGATTGCTCCTCAGGTTAAGGACTTTGAGCCTTCAACCTCACAGCCCTCTCTGGTGTCTACTTATCAGTGAGTCATCTGAAACCAATAGCCTGGGATGAAAAACCCAGTAATAAGACAAACTGTTTGAGGATTTGAGAAGATTCAACCAGTAGTTAACAGTAAAACCTTCTCTTTTTTTTAATGGGACTGGGCTGAAATTATCTGTTAAGCTCCCAGTTGTACTATCCAAGCAAAGCCCAACAAAAACATGTGCCCTGTGGGGACTACAGCACCACCCAAAATTGATATTAATCTGGCAGTTGTTGTGTTGCATTGGGAAGGTGAACACAGGTATAAATTTCACACATCATGGCCTTTAGAAATTATGTGATACCTCTGGATAAGTTTGCCTGGTAATGCCAAAAACACTTCCCAGCCCTCAGCAAAGCCTGGTGCTCCTCATCAGCATTCCTGCTAGTTAGGAGGGTCCTTCTCTCCATGGGGAATAGAAAGGAAAGCAACAAGGTGTTTTCTTCCAGACTGGGGAGGGGGGTGGAACAAACAAATAAAATGGGAAGGGAAGGTTTGGGAAGAGAAGGAAAAGAAAAAAGGAAAGGAAAGGAAAGGAAAGGAAAGGAAAGGAAAGGAAAGGAA
>NW_020884895.1:9282481-9341103 GCF_003945725.1 Corapipo altera
GGAAAGGAAAGGAAAGGAAAGGAAAGGAAAGGAAAGGAAAGGAAAGGGAAAGAAAGGAAAAGGAAAAGGAAAAGTTCATCTATTCGGTTTGGACCTTTGAGATCACCATCATTACCCCAGCACTGCCAGTGTCCCCAAGAGCCATATCTTTTAAATCTCTCCAGGGGTGGTACAGACAAATATAGGCAGGTCCATATAGTGTAGAAATGTGCAGAAACACCCCTTGCTCCCAGAGCTTCCTTTGGGGTGAAACATTTCCAATGCGTTTCTTGTTTGATGCCCAGCTGACTGTTTCCATCATTCTTAGAGGTGTTGTAGTGCAGCTGCAGAAATCCTGCAAGAGATGGGGTTACTGGTGCTGTTGCAGCTCCAAGGCCATTCCCCCTCCCAGTTATGTGGTGCCCATGGTAACACACCATAAAACACCATCCCATAAAAACCTGCTGATTGCCAGCGCTGCCCAACAGCTACAAGGAATCACAAAAGGTCATAAAAATGATTCACATTCGCTCTCTCCTTCCTTTAAAACCAGCTGGTTAAAAGAAAAAAGGGCCAAGTTGAAAATAAGCATCAGCAGTTCCAACCAGGGTGAAGCCAGTACAGTCACATTTAGGAAGGGGCAGGTCTGCATTTGGCTTCCAGGTGCAATTAGTGCATGAGGTTTCTCAGGGAGCAATCCCTCCACCAACAGCTCCAGCCAGGCAGAGCAGATATTTGTCAGGCTGGAGGAAGGGGCTGCACCAGGGACTGGAGGTAAAAGTGTGTTCCAGCTTCTGAATCTGTCGGTGGATTTGGGTTGGTCTAACCCAGCAGCTAAAGTGATGGGCAGGTTGGTTTTCTTGTGCTCTGGGGAAATGCACAACACTTTAACCAGATCTGTTTACAAAAAGAGCAGCTAAAGAGGAGAATGGTGAAAGCTTGGGACCATCTGAGATAGCATGTGCTACACTTGGTTTACAACACTCATCCTAAAACAGCCTACAAATGTTTTCAGGAGAGTTAGCAGAGAAAATTTTTCTTTGTGGACTATATCAAAATATAGGTTAAAAGTACAAAAGAATAATCTCTTTTAAATGATGGAATGCACTCTCTGAGTTCTCACTCTGCTCTTCAGAGCTCACTCACAAAATAAAGTGAATATTTCCCAAGTACTTTATAATGTGAATTTTTACCAAAAAAAATCAGATGATGAATTACGTATTTTTGTGTATCTGTGTGATAGGCCATCTGTAAAAGGAATGCTACCTGAATATAAATAAATATGCAGTGAGCTAGGGTTGTATTTCAGGCTATATTGATCACATTAATGAGAATGATAATGTATGTATGTTTATTATAATTAACAGAACTGTGTTCATGTTGCATTTTCAATCTGAATGAAATTAACTTTCTCCTTCTAAAGTTGCTGAAGACAAATATTAAATGCAGAGAAATGATCAGTGAATAAGCTCCTGTAAAACCCTTTTCACTTCTATGTCAAATCTAATATACTTACTATGAATTAATCTTGAAAATTAAATGTTATTGACAGTTAGGGACATAAATACTCAAAGGGGGACAAACCTGATCTTCGTAACAACAAGTACAGCCAAGCAACTTCCACTGGGCACAAGATTAAATAATGCTCATGAATTTCAACAACAGTACACAT
This sequence comes from Corapipo altera, assembly GCF_003945725.1. Taxonomy (NCBI): domain Eukaryota; kingdom Metazoa; phylum Chordata; class Aves; order Passeriformes; family Pipridae; genus Corapipo; species Corapipo altera. The sequence continues at coordinate 9,284,133 of NW_020884895.1, forward strand.
GAGTTTGAAGGTAGAACACGAGAGTGGCTTCACTGGAAACTGAGCCCACAAAGATACTCTGGTTTTCCAGTTAATGAGAAAATAAGTTTGGTTGCCCTAAAGACAAAATAATTAACTGTAAATGAGCTGCTGTGTCACTATCAGAGTAGAGAGAGTCCAGCTATAACTTCAGGGCATATGCAAAGGAAAAAAATATCTCAAATAGTGAGACAAATTCTGTTCACATCAGAATTTAAATACAGGTGGTTTGGGTTTGTTTTGGTCTTTTTTTTTTTTTTCTCTCTATCTCTTCCATTTCTTCTCTGGGAGCAATTCAAATAATTGTGTTTCTTAATTGCCTTAAGACTTGCTCCTTTCCTGCTTTCTTAAACAGGAAAAACTGCAGAAAAGGAACCAGCTTCTTTCTGAAATATTGAGTGAAGCTCCTATTCCTGGTCCAGTTGAAGGGGGCTGGGCTAAATGACCTTCAAAGGTCCCTTCCAACCCAAACCATCTGATGTTTTTCTCCAAGTAAAATAAAGGTTTTCCCTGCCTAGAGCTCCTAGATCTGGAGAGAGGTGCAAGAATGATGATTTGATGAGGTAGATGCAGAAGATAGAAGTTCTCCCTGAAGCTGCATGATCCAAACACTGCCAGAACACACCTTCAGGCCCCAGTGACAGCACAGAGAGGGTAAAACTGGAAGGTGGTAAAGCAGAGTTGGCTAAGGAGTACCAGAAGATGAAAAAGCAGAGGTCTGAGGAACTGATAAAGACGATAAAATGGAGATTTCCATGGAAATCGAACTTATTTTTGTCAGCAGAAACAAGTTCCTGTGATGTATCAGCAAAGATTGTCCATCCAAATGCAGATGGGCAGAAGTTTGTGCAGTGTGTTGGATTCCTGTCTGCTCACTAAGGATATTCTCACCATACTTTTTACTTTTCTATATGAATATTATTAAACTCAGAATTTGGTGCAAAGAAGAGGGAATTTTATAGCCTATTCTGGGCACTGCAATTCTCATCATGAAGTTATTAGTAAGAAGGAATGAAAGTAATTGTGAGGGAACAATGAGGTTATAATCATAACTTGTTCTTCCCCGTTCAAAATTATGCTCCTGTGATCTCCATTTTGCTCTAACTGGGAGCTGCTTTTTAACTTGGGAAATTTTCAATAATGAAGCTAAGAAGGAAATTACTGGACATTTCTTTGAGCCATAAACTTCCTGGAAATGCAGAGGGAATGGCATAATCAGCAGGCTCATGGATTTCAAAGTGCTGTGTTCATCTGATAGTTCTTTCAATCACTTTTTAGTAAAATACATCTGTAGCCATTGAGCCATTGTGTAATCCCCCCACACACCTGGAAATTATAATGTGGGATGTCATGATTTATTTCATAGCATAAAAGCTGTTAAATGAATACTGACAGCACCATTAGTGTTCTGATCTTGAACTGAAGTGCAAGTCAGCTCTGCTTAAGTCATCATTCTCACGAGCCACAAATAAATGTGCAGCTTAAAAAGGTGCTGCAGGTTAATCAGAGCTGAATTAGTCACGAAAAATTCATAAAGAAGGGAGCAATTGAGGAAATGACACGCTGAGGCTCTTACCCCAACACAGTTTCTCTAAGCAGCCAGTGCCAAAGACTCCAAAATATTAAAATCTGGTCTGAAAACTTGGTTAATTCTGAGTTAACTGGGAGATGTTGATATCACTTCAGCAGCTGCATCTTGTGCTTTGACTGCTCCCACCTGCACCTGCCACCTCAATTCCCACTCTTGGCAAGCAGAATCCAAAAACGGGCTCCACACACCCTGGACTCCCCTTTGCCTGCTGCCTTCTGGTGCAAAATAGAGCAGAGAGAACCAACTTAGCTAATAATATTCTTTATTGATCCCACCAAGAATCATCAGTTACTGTTGTTCTGCCCTAAATCTCAGGTTCCTCAATATCAGCTTCTAGAAATGAGAATGGCTCCTTCTGCTTACCCTGAAATAAGATGTTTAGTTTCTATTCCTAACCTTTTCTGAGCTAATGGTGGTTTGTGACTGTTTGAAGTACTGATCTACTTCTTTTTCTGAAAATCATGTTCTGTCTCATTTGTTCCTTAATGCAAAACTCTTGTTGTTCCACATATTTAAAACATTTTTTAACTCATTTGATGCTGTCTTTTTTGGAGGTGAAAAACTGGATGCCTGGCCCTAGAACTTCATGAATTCTGTTGTTTTATAAATATTTATCACAACTATTTTAACAGCAACAGCTGTGATCCTTTAACATGCAGAGCTTGTTTTATAGAGGGTCAAGCACTCTGTACCTCTTCCCAGTTTCCAGAAGATTTCAAGTTGTTCCCATTTGACACTCTACTAACAGGGCTCAACATAATTCAAGGAGGAGCAGTTCTGCTTAATGAGGGATAATTGTTTTCAAGTTTAGACATTATTTGTGGCTTTACTTGCATGTTTATCCCAGTTATTTAGTCCAATGTATTTAAAGGGATCAGCAACCTTCAAACTGAATCATAAACCACTCAACCTCCCAGACTTGTGGCTTGGCTTGTTCTTGAGTAATCCACAAAAATTTATATCTTCTGTGAGAATTTCCAAATTCATCAAGTAGTTTGTATATGGTCATTTATTAACTTTTTCCCTTAGATGAACCCAGAACACCTAAAAAGGGGAATATAAATATATTTTTTTCGAATGAGACTAAATCACATTTACCTTCCTTTTCCCCCCGTTACAAAAGGATTTACCAGTAAATCCAAACTAACACACTTAAACTGAAATAACTGTTAAGTAAGACCAAATAATGCTGTATTGGTGTGCTGAGGTGATTTCTCATTCCAAATGAAGTGTTTCTTTTCTCATTTAGAGCTCCTAATGGGACCCTGATTGATGGAATAAGATGGCCAGCCTTCACCAGCACTGAACAGAAATATTTGACACTAAACACCAGCACTCCAGAGATCCTGACAAAACTCCGGGCTCAGCAGTGTCGATTCTGGAAATATTTTTTCCCCAAAGTCCTGGAAATGACAGGTAAAAAAATCTTTTCTGCATGCTTTTATATGAAACTTTTATGCAAGGATATTAGTGTGAGGCTTGAGTTCAAATCTTTGTGTTATTTGTGACTGAGGTATTTGGGTGTTGGATAAAACTGTCCGTGATGAGGATCCCAGGAAGTGCCCTGTGCTTCTGGCCAGAGGTCACCACCCTGTTTGCTGTTAGGACAAAAACTGGGGACAAACCAAGGCCCAGGACTTTGTGATGTGTAGTTTCTCTGTCCCAAAATGCAGATGCAGCCACAATGTGAGGCATTAAAAGTGCTGCAAATCCCTGTTCTCAAGGAAAGAGTCTTGGTGCTGCCAGGCTCTGGGTTCCTGGGTGCTGGAGAAAGCAGGAAAAACAGTGCTAAAGGAGGGACTTCTGGAAGCTTTAGATGTTCTGTATAAACTTCTTGTGGCTAAGGTTGTTATATTTGGATTATATTATCTATTATTTATGGGATTCTATTATTATGCAGCTAATCCACAGAGGATATTAAGTGTGTTGCTGCTGCCAAGAGGGGATTCTGGTTTCCATCTCACGTGAGAGCCTTATGTTTTATTTCTGGAGTGTCAGCCATTGATGACAAACAGACACTGCAAGATCTACCTAAACTAAACAACTGATTTGTACCTGACCCTGTATAAAACAGGGGTTTGAGATTTCACTACTTGGAAAAGTATAAGGAGCTGTGTGAAACTCTAAGTCCAACTGAACAGGGAGAACTCAAATTTTTAGCAGGCAAACACCACCATTTTCACAAAGCCCAGCAAACAGATCAAGCCTCTGTGCTTTGGATTTCAAAAAGGAATTGATTTTATAAAGTGATTTTGCAGCTCTGGAACCACATTCTGCAGTTTCACTGGGGGAAAGTCTCGTTTCAGAAATAAGATTCACGTTTTAAAATGTTAATTAGTAATTTAAAATCTTCCTGTAAGGCTCAGTTTGAATGCTAGTCTTAAAAATATGTGAAGTCTTAAAAATATGTAAACTGTCAGGGTGCATAGATGATTCCTTCTGAAATAATTTATTCCTTCCTCATTTGAGTCTATGACTGTATTATGGCTCAACTTTTATCCCCTCTCAGTTCAACAGATGTTTTTCAATTAAATCAGGAGAAGCAAAATCAGTAGGTAAAATGAATAATTTATGAGCCTCACTCTGTGATTTTAAAATCACAGTGTACCAAATTACAGATGGATTTTGGGGAGGTTTCAAAGACTCTGACAAGCCGTTTGTGCTGAGCCAGGAGAACTGAACTGTTTTCTGGATTTTTTTGAACCTGGCTGGGAATCCCTGTGGAAAAATGTGTATCCTACAAATGGGCTGAGCACAATCAAGTGCTCTGGGGGGGAGCAGGAGGGAGAACATCCCCGGGCAGAGACCAACCCCAGAGTGGCTTTGCATGGTCCTGTGGTGGGAGGGATGACAGAGCAACACCCAGGATCTGCCAGGAGACAGAAACACATCCCATTGCCATTATCAGTGATGTACAACATAAATTTACATCATCCAATTGTAAGAAATTCATGAGAGTATTCTCAGGAAAAATGAAAAGAATCATCGTGTCTGGATCCTAATGTAGAGCTGAGGCAGGAATGTTGTTGAGGTAGCACTGTTTTGTCATGTGTCTACATCTGGCAGTCCTTGAAATATTGTAAATATAAAAACATAGTATTTCCATTATGATCCCTATATGACGTTATAGCATCCTGACAAAAAAAAATCCCTTTAAAATTCTGCTTAAGACCATGGTATAATACTTTATAGTGCAATAATTCTCCTCACTGAAATATTGTTTTGCATTTCTTTTCTCCTCTTATGCCTAAAGGACAGTGAATCCCATAAATATATGTATTTTCTCATTTTCTGAGGGTGTCTCTTTCCTATTACTCCTTCCATTGCAATATTCTTAGAAAAAAGTTGCTTTAACACGAGGTGATGTAAGACAACAGAGAAGAGGAAGTAAGGAGATTTTATGTTATCATTATTACAAGTTCAAGTAGGGTTCAGGTAGGTAGAGTTCTATCAGGCAGAACCCAAAGAGGACAACAAAAGCAACTTATTTCACAGAAATTGCAATGATTTCTCAGTGTAAAGTGATCAGGATGTGCTTGGTAGCCACTTGTTTAGTTCCTGACCCATCCAAGCACAAGCCTTGCCACCCTTGAGATTTTTTCAGCTTTTAATGACCAGCTCCAAACATGTCCTGCATCTGAACAAGCCTGTTCACATCACAGGCTGGGCAAGACAAGTTCCTCGAGGTAGTTAAAATATATGAGAGAGGAAAATATTTACCCCCTGCCATCTTTATGATTAAAAAATTTACATTTTCCTCAAGCAATTGAATCAGATACATTAAAAAAAAAAATAACAGTTGCGGGTTAGAAAAATCAATAAGGAAAGAATAAACCTCACACAGTAACACAAGAGTAACAGCCACATATAAAATGTGGCCTTGATCTCTCTAGAGAACTTTATGATTTTGGAAGATTTCTCAATGTCTTCTCCTTGAGTTTCAATACACAAATCTATCATTGGGTCAGAGCTCTTAGTTTTGTGCCCAACTTGGTAACAATCACTAGACAAGTAAACTGGCCCTAGACCTGCTTCACATGAGCTCTAAATTCCAAGTAGACACAATTTCCGCAGGGATTTTAACCCTATTTTGAAGGCACTGGGCACACTCTCCATCCCCCTCAGCCCCAGCCAAGCTGGGAGCACTCAGATTTAATGTTCCATTGGAGGGTGTGAGCGCTGGGACGAGCCCCAGAAGTTTTGCTGGTGACTGGTTCTACAAGAAACACACTGGAGGGACAGTAAACACTAAGTGACTTTTAAGTAGCTTTTAGAGCAATCATATGTTAATTATAAAAGCATCTATGTTAGTCTCTACCTCCTCAACACAATCTTTAATGCATCTAGAGCCCTAGTTATTTATATATGCCTGCTTCCTCTTGATTATAGAAAGCTGCAGGCAGCCAAGCTTTCCATTACTGGTCCATTACTATTTTAGTGTGCCTAATACATATTTTTCTATTTTTTTATGTATTACTGCATCATGTATCATCTATAGAGAAATCAAAGTAGGTGCCATAAATACATTAAGTTTTAAAATCACCCTAAAAAGATTTCGGATGTGGAGGCAGAGAAATTTCATCCTAGTGGCCAGTGAGTAACAAAAATAATTGTGTTTGCTATGATCCTGCAAGCAGTGTCTGGATTCTGCCGAGCTAAACACTCAGGGGAGTAAGAATATTGAAAATTTGACTAAGTAGAACATTCATCATCACAATTAGTTTTAAATTTCCACAGAAATGTGAACTAGTTAAAAGTCACCTCACCAATACTACAGCATCCACTGATAGAGTAAAATTTACTCTTTGCACCTATGGGCAGTGTGTTTCTGTATCTTAACAGTCTGATTTCTTTTTGACTCCAGTACCTTCCATCCCATGTCATTGGAAAGATCCCAGCCTTTACAATAATTCCTCTTCCAGAGAGCTCTACTGACTTTTGGAAGAAGAAAAACAATAAAGAAAGAATTCTGAAGTTCTTAAACATAAATGTGAAAATGAATATATGGTTGGGGTTAACAAAGTTTTGATGTTCAGAGAGTGTGATTTAAAGAACCAGAGAATCACAGGGGGTTGGTCCTCCAGTCCCAAGGCAGGGTCACAAGAACACTGAATAGAGATACTGGAATATAGATCCTATTTGTTTTCTCCTTCCTGGGCATTTGTGAAACTCTCACCACGAGAATCTACAGCACAAACCTGCAGCATTTATCACACTAATGAATCAGGAAGTTTTAAAGTACCTTTAATTATGAGCTCTTGAGGACACAAAAATTAATTCTAACTTGTCATCCCTTATTAATTCTATTATATCATAGCAGCTACATGGCCTTTGTCCCAATCTTAATGTTAATACACAAAAATACATTGAAGATTAGCACTTTATTGGCACATCCAGCAGCTCAAAGGACGGTGTGGTGATAAATGTCACTTTGCTGTAATGCCATGAAAGGGCTGCATGGAAGGATAGGAAATGCAGTGTCTGCACTGCTGAGGAATCCAAGAACCCTTGGATTATCAGGAACAGTGTGGTCAACAGGACCAAGGAAGTGATTCTTGCCCTGGACTCAGCACTGGTGAGGCCACCCCTGGAGTGCTGTGTCCAGTTCTGGGCCCTCAGCTCAGGAAGGACATTGAGGGGCTGGAGCAGGTCCAGAGAAGAGCAACAAGGCTGGGGAAGGGACTGGAGCACAAGTGCTGTGAGGAGAGGCTGAGGGAGCTGGGGCTGTTCAGCCTGGAGAAGAGGAGGCTCAGGGGAGACCTCCTCACTCTCTCCAACTCCCTGACAGGAGGGGGGAGCCAGGGGGGTTTGGTCTCTTTTCCCAGGCAACTCTCAGCAAACAAGAGGGCTCGGTCTTCAGCTGTGCCAGGGGAGGTTTAGGTTGGAGATTAGAAAGAATTTCTTTCCAGAGAGGGTGCTCAGGCATTGGAACGGGCTGCCCAGGGAAGCGGTGGATTCTCCGTCCCTGGAGGTTTTTAAGATGAGACTGGATGTGGCATCAGTGCCATGGGCTGGAAAGCATGGTGGGGTTGGATCAAGGGTTGGACTTGATGATCTCTGAGGTCCCTTCCAACCCAGCTGATTCTATGATTCTATGGCTGGGACCTTTCAGGGCTCTGACTCGTTTCTTACAGAATCTGCCCTTTTCTCCTTGTCGGCTTTACTGGGCTTTGCGTTGGGCTAACGAGAATTACTCCAAAGTTTGGGTGGCCTAAATGACTGCAGGGAGCAGAATCCCCCCTGTGGGTTGTTAGTGGCCCCCCTGGCAGTGCAGCCCAGAGCAGTCACCCAGAGCTCTGAGCTCTAATTATCGGTCAGCTCGAATTCTCTAATCTTTTCCTTCTCTGCCTCCCAGCTGTCAGCTCATCTAAGTCATGGGTGGTTGCCTCGTAGAGATTGATGATGTTGGTGATAATGGGATGCATTGACTTGTGACTTCAATTTGGATCTTATCACTGGAAAAAAAAAAAGGAAAAAAAAGCAAACAAATTGGAATCCAAGTTCTTATTTCAGTGTTTTCCTTCCCTCTTTTGTCTTTTAGATTCATAATGGTGGCTATTCTCAATTTTTTGGTGCCTGCTTTCTCTAGTGTCTCCTTTCTTCACCATAATCTTTAAGAAGCACAGAAATGCCCCATAATTTATATCCTACAACAGTGACTTTTAATTCAAGATGTGTCTATGGTAGAGATATTCTAGTTTCTAAAGTCTTCAGGCAGACTTCAAAGACATCTACACCTGAATAATTAAAGAAAGAACTGGTCTTTTTTAAATTCATAAGTGGAGGCTTTGCCTGGATAAATAAAACTGGATACCCAAAATCAAGAATAAGATAGGAAACATGGTTTAGGTATTTTTCTCCAAATAATATTAATACCACCTCATACACTAAATTACCAATCCATTTGACTTAACATGGAAAATTTGGCTTTACCTGAGACACTGCCTACATCTTTAAATTAAGAAATGTGCAAAGAAGAGTTCTTAGAATCAGGAAAGCAGAATGATGTGTGTGTCTTCTCCCCATAGTTCTGAGTCATGGTTTAGCAACCAAAATGAGGTTTTATTGTTACCAGCACTTGCAAATCTTTGAGTTAATGGCAACTGTAGCCTGAAGAAAAAAAAAAAATTAAAAAATATCTGAACTTTTTGTTTGATCTCTGATATAACCAAGCTTATTTACAACTTTGAACTGAGGGAGAAGAGTGTGGTTAATTTTGTAACAATTTTTTCCCATAGTTGTTCTCCACACTTTCCCTTTTGAACCACGTAGAAGCACAGAACCTTCCCAAGAAAAAGTATCTTGGTTTTATTTCTGGTCTCACTAAAACCAAGAAGCAATGTAAATCTCATTTCAAACTCTCATTAAATTGCCATCTGGATTTCCAGACCAAAAAGGTTTGGAAATGTTGAGCTTAACTGCAGATAAGCAACCAAATTACTGGATGCTTCTCCAGACTAAATCTCTGATTCAGTTAACTCTCTTTCCTGAATATTTTCTCTACTGATGTGTAAAACACAAAAGTATTTCATTTTCCCATCACCAGCTACACTTGCAGTGCTGGCAGATCATAAAAAGGGGGAAAGGGTGTATTTATGGAGGGAAAGGGCTGATGCTCCACTGCAGCAGAAGAACATAAAGTCAGAAGAGCATAAAGAAACCATGGATCTGTTCTCTCCAGAACAAAATTACCAAGTTTTTTTGGAAGCCAGCAATGGCAACAGGGACACCCAGATAGTCAGGTCCAGAATGAATAAAGCATTCAGAGATCATCAGTGGTTTATAAACTTTTCCCTAAAGTCCACAACTGCCACAAACTGATGAGCCCCGGGGTGTGACACAGCCTTCATATGCTACCTTTGATGTCCTTGTTGTATGGGCTGCTCCTGGGAGGTCACTGCATTTCCCTGGACGGTTAATTACCTTTTAGGGCTGGAGAGAGTGATCTCCATCTGTGAAATACTCTGAGAACCTTGGGAAATGATGTACTTTTATTACTCTTCTCATCCTCACCCTCTGCTCTGGTGCTCATAACAAATTTGGCAATAAATATTGCCTTGGGACACGGGATTAGTCAGCAAATGCTTTATAGGTTGGGATGAAACAGGAAAGAGAAGATGGTTTCATGTTGACATAGTTCACATTTCACAGTTCCCTCTCCAAACCTGGGCCCTTTTTGCTTTTAACTCGGGGATTTATTCCAGAGGAGGGTGAAATCCTGGCCATCCATTGAATTCCATCCAAACTAATGGCAATTGCCTGGACTAAAGCTGTGATTTCATTCTATCTTTACAAGTATCTATCTCATTTTACATATTGTAGTCTTTAGGATATGGAGTTCTCACTGCAGAGTATATTGAACCAAAGAAATATTCTGAGGATTAAAAAATAAAAAAGTGCCTTTAAAATGATAAATTTGATGGACAGAAGTACTATCCAAAAGCCACAAGCCCATAAATAAGTATATTTATTGTCCTGCAATGTGCCAGAATGATATCTTTGCAGTCCTTTCTTCCTGAAGTAAAGACAAAGCATTAATCACTGAATTTTCAGTCATTCCAGGTTTAAAAAAACAAGCAAAGGATCAGCCTATAACATATTTGGAGCAGATGACATTGATAATCAAAATTATTTTTCAATTAGCATACAAAGAGATTCAAATTTAGATTAATGTAACCCATTTCATGTTTTACAGGAAATATTGATGAAGCAGAACGAGAGTGGAAAGCAGGATTCCATCGCTGGAACAATTACATGTCAGACTGGAAAAATCAATTTAATGATTACACCAGCAAGAAGGAGCTGTGCAAGCTCTAATTAATATGTTTACCCTTTCCAGTGTGTCCATAGAACTGTTCATCAGGCAAATATCCAGGTAGCTTTGTACCACGTCTGGCATTAAATGTGTTCTGCAGATTAAAAAACAGTGTTACAGATATAATTTTGATTCCTCAGATCTTTCATTTAGATTTTACCTCCTATCTCAATAAACAGTGTATGGCATCTGTACCCTTTGAAGCTTCACTGGGTTAAATAGGACTGTAAAGTCTGAAGATTAATGATGTACATGTTATTATAAATATCAGCTGCTTGAATTCACACTTCAAAGAAACAATGTAGTCTGTTAGAGGAAAATGGATTTTTTTTTAATAGAAATAGCAGTGGTTTACAGTGTTACCATGCAAAACACAGTTGGGTTTGATCCTTAACTGAAACACCACCACACTTAAATCTTCTTTCAGACATAACTGAATTGCCACAAACATAAAGGTACAATAACTTTGCTGGACACACAAAATGATATTTGTTTGTTGGACAAAAATGTTTTAGGGCTGCCATTAGAGCGTGAATCACTTCCTTCACGGCCGAATTTGTAGGAGAAAGCCACGGTGGGAGAGGATTCAAACTATGTATTGAAAGCCTAAATCATCACCAAGCTGTGTGTGAGTGCTGGGGTGAAACAAGGCAGAAAACCAAACATCTCTGCTTCCCCCATCCTCGTTTTTCAAGGAGTGAGGAACTACAGACTCACAAGTGGTGAACTCACAGCTTTGTCTTGCTCAGGCACCCACTGACTTCACCTGGTAAAAGTCTCTCCTGTGGAGATAAGCTCCAATCATGACATTTTTTGTCCACTGAGTTGCCTCCTCGTCGAGGGACAGCCCTGTGGAACACGACAGACAAGTCTCTGCACCTGCAGAACAGGTGGTGGCAGGTTCAGAGAATCACAGAACGTGCTGAGTTCAAAGGGACCCTCAAGAACCCACAAGGATCCAGTCCAACCCCTGGCCCTGCACAGGAACATCCCCACGGATCACAGGAAGAAAACTGTCCAAATACTTCACCCAAATGGTTCATCAAGAACCAGACATGAGAGCCGTGCTCAGCCAGGAGTGGAACCTTGCCAAAAACTCCTCTTGGAGAGGGCTGGGAAGGGCATCACTGCAGAGGAACGTTGTGCCCTTGGTGGGAAGGACCCAGTTCTGAGCTCTACCTGCCACCTCCCAGACCCCTTTCTGCCTACCTGAGCTGAACCTATGAGAAGCTTCTAAAAAAAAAAAAAATACCCTTGGATAATTCCCTTTTCTACTTCTCTGCTTCTGTGATGATGGGGCTGGAATTTTTATGCCTGAATAACACCTTAATTGGCTGCTTTTCACTGGCCCAACTGGGAAGAATAAATGCCAAAAATTTGATGAACGTAAGTAGTATGTAAAAGCAACAAGGTATCTCATAAATAAATTATCCTGGAGCTCTCTGTAAATGCAATAACATCTCAGTGCATCTATTTTCTGTTCTGGTGATTGCAAGCTTTTGCAAAATGCCTCTTTGGATTGAGTAGAGTGAAGAGATCCAGATAATGAACAGAGAGTGTTCTCTTTCTGGCAATCAGTTTGACCACACAGGATCCTTGCACTGAGAGGATTTATTTATACAGAAAGGCCAAGTTCTGCAAGAGATGATGGCTTATCATCTGTTCAATTATTTCCAAGAGAACACAATTATTTCCTGACTACATTATGGGAAACCACCTTTTAGCACAGGATTTCAAAGGCTGCAGTCAGAGCTCCACAATGAAAAAAAAAATCTGATTTTTGAACAAGCTGATCAAACCTTAAAATTACCTGGGATTAAAAAGAGCTTTTAATGCAGCCCTACATGTTTATAGCACAGATAAGTAGCTCATTACATATATTAGCATAGTTACTGCTATTAATAATGGCATGGAGAGCTGTGTCAGTCTATAGTGCATTGAGTATTTATTGAATATTCTTGGTGCTGGTGATGAGCTGATGAAAATAAACACAGGAGGATGAACTTTCTGTCCATCACTGAGCAGTTCTGGCATTGCCCATTTTATTTCTGGACTTCATAGATTTGTTGGGTGCTGATCTGTCACAATGAGCACTGACAGCACCAGCAGCACATTTAAAAGCAGCATTTGTTTCTTTTGATATCCTTTTCTTAGCTATATTTCCCTATCCATCTGTCTGATCAGCCTAATCAATGAAGAGAAAAATATCTGAGCCAATTAAAATGTAAAATAACCTTTGGAAAGGACAGGTGGAGAAGCAGCTCATAAAATATTTTGCGGGGAAGGTGTCCTTTTTTTGAATAAAACAAAGGTTAAACCACTTTTTGAGATGCGGTTTTACTGATTTGCTTGGTGTGAGTTGGTGGCTTTGTGTTTATTCACATGCTGGGAAATAATATCTCCATTTATCATCCATATGAAATCACTATATCATGTATATATTCATGTCTCACACATATAAAAAAGGAAAACCTTAAGTACTTGGATGTAAATGGTTAAGGTAACAAACAGGAAAAAGAAAAACCTGTGTCATTGATAATATTAGAGGGATATTAGGGGGATGTCTCACCCAGGCCTCACTGAAGATATGATGTTGCCAATTATGTTTTATTTTCACTCTTAAGAACCAAAAAACACAAGTATTTTTGTGAAACCAGAGAAAATGTGTTGATTCTTTCTTACCATTCTTCATATCCAAAGCAAGGATTCTGAATTTAGTCACGGAGTTGCTGAAAGGTTTTAATAAAATGAACTGCAGTGCCAACAAAAATGTTGGAATTAACCCAATTGTCGTTAGATTTATACCAGCACAATGGTTAAATGACAGACACTTCACACATATTTTAGAAGGGACTGAAGTCAGATATTTCCCAGCAAAACTGTTTAATAAAACCACCATTTTTAATTTTTTTTTTTCCACTGTACCTTGTCTAGGGTAGGTCTGCATAGTTGGACCAACAGAGGTTGAAGTTTTTTCTCCTTGAACAGGGGCCTTCAGCCCCTCTAGCATAACTAAGACCTTCCCAAGGTTTCCAGGCTTCCTCCCAGCTGCAGATTTGACACTCACAGCTTGGATTTTTGGGGTGAGTGCTCAGGCCTTGCTGTCCTAAACCTTGGCAGTCGCTCCAAGTTTATCACACTGATAAAGCCAAATTTCTGTTGAAGTGGAAGTCTGCTTTTTGGCCTTTTTTGGTCATTAGAGGTTATTTATACAGCAGAGATTAGTGCTCTATAAACACAGAGACAGACATGCCCAGTTTAGATCTTCATGAACAGACAACTCACCTCTGTCAGCTCCCAGCTGGAAAAGTATCTTTGCAACATAAGGAATCTAACCCTTTTTTAATATAATTATTACTTTAATTAGAGTGCTGGAGAGAAAATTACCTCAGTTTACAAAAAAAACCTGATGGAGGCCCTTCTAATGTGCCTTTCCCAACAGACCATCAGCAGGTGATTGGGTCCATTTTCGTGTGAGGATCCCACATGGATTGATCCAAACGTTGGACTAACAGAGGAGAGATGTATATTTGTCTCTATCAACATCATAATGTCGTGGTTTTGGGCTTAATTATGGTTTATCATTTCTACTGGCTCAGCACCAGTTCTGCAACATCAGCAGCAGCTATTTAAGGGCCATAACAAACGTCACTGTGCTTGAGTTACACCTGCAGCGTGTCCAGCTCATGAAGAACAGCCTGAGCTCTCACTGCCAAGTGCCAGCCTGGCCACAGAATCCTCTTGTCCTTCCTTTCCCCTCCAGCTGAGGGGGAAAATTTAATGAGGGGGAAGATAAACCTAAAAAAACAACTCCCTCCAAAAAAAAAACAAGAAGGGGAAAAAAAAAAAAAACCCCACAACAAAATAAGTGCATGGGGGAAATAAATATAAGGGGGGAAAGTGGTTAAAATCCAAAGGGAAAAATTAAAAAAATAAACAAACAAGGAAGAGATGGGAAAAAAATCACAAGTAAAAATAATGAAGGGGCGAAAAAATAGTTTAAAATGTCCAAGGGAGGGAATTTAAAAAATGAACAAACGGGGAGAGGAATTTAAAAAACTAAAAAACTAAAAAACTAAAAAAAAAACCAACACAAAAAACCACAAAAAAACCCCAAAAACAAAGGGGGGTAATGGAAAAAAACCCAACAACTGAGGGGAGAGCAGAAAATAAGGAGAGGAAAAAACTAAAAAAAAGGAGAAAAAAAGACCCCCCACAAGCCTTTCTGCCCCAGAATGAACAATTGAAGGGTTTAGTAGCATACACAGAGGTACTGAGTATCCCAGTGTCTCTGTTCCAGTAACTCAAGCCAAAAATCCTCCCACTGAGTTGCCAAATAAGTTTAGGAATTTGACAGTGATTCAGAATACGGGGTGAGGAATGAGACAGGCAGGTCTGGCTCAGGCTTGGGGCTGTATGGAAAGTGCTGGTGCCAGCTGACCACTCTCTCCCTGCCTTTTCTCTTCCAGTCCATGGAATTATGGGCATTTGCCAAAAACTCCCTGCCCTTGGCCAGCCAGGGAGCCCAAAGCCCAGCACCTGTGTAAGGGATCTGTGCAGCTGGGAATGTTCCCCACAGCTGCTCCAGCTGGAGTATGTGCCACAAATGTGTTGATTTACTCGGGGTGGATTGGGAGCAAGAATCCATAAGGAAAAAAAAATAAAGCTTCCTGGCTGAATTACAAGTATTTCTCTCTTTGTCCCTGCTCTGTTTTTGTTTAGCCTCATTTATCTATGGTTCTAGGTGGGTTTTCCATTGCTAAGTGATTGTTGTTGGATGAGGGGGAAGAAACTTAATTTAAAAAAAGGAAATCTTTAGCAAAATACCCAATTTTAAGTATTTGCACACTGGAACTTTGGGATCTACAACAGGAATTTGGCAACTGTGTGCACAGTTATTAACAACCTTGGTAATAACACAGATATTTATTTGCCTTGACTCTGTTCTGTGAGCTAGGGGGGACCACACCATGTGTCTCTCAGGGAATATGCATCCATGCACACACATATCCATGGAAATATATGGTCTCAACCTTCCCAGCAACATGAAGATGGAAGCTTAGCTGTTCCACTTTGAAAACAGAAACCCGGTATCTTTTTGGTCTTTACTGAAGAATAAAACACTCACAAGACTTTCTGACATAAATCAACACCTCAGTCAAGTTAGTCAGGCACAGTTAAAAGTTCAAAAGCTTTTCCTCGGATTTCAGTCGTTTCAGGAGCAAGTTTTATGAACAAACATAATTAGGCATTTTGAAATGCTTGGTAAGACAAGATAATTCCTTCCTGACCCCTGCAGAAATCTCAGAGCCCGAGCACTGATTATCCTGTTTTAGCAGGGAAACCTTCCAGTGCTTTGTTGATAAACCAGATTAGTTGCACTCATAAAAAACTTTAACTCATAGACTTAATGACTGCAAAGCACTGATGTGAATCTACAATTAGCGCAGGTGTGAAGTTTTGAGAGGCTTTTAATTGGATTGCAGGTGAGATTAAATAAGGCTTCAAGGCAAGAAGTGTTGGCCTAGGGAGGGAGGGTTTAGTCACATAATGATTTCAGTTAGTTTGGGGAGAATTAGGAGGGAAAATGAAGCTTAATTCCAACACAACAGTGAACAATTAAAGAGTTTTCTTCCTCTAAGTTGAGGACATTTACAGAGGTTGTGTGTGGGGTTCATCTTTTGGGATTTATTGAATCTGAACATTGCCTATATATCACTTTTGAAAAATACTGTAATTCTTTTCAGGGATCTGGAGATAACCAGGAAATTATTACCATGTTAAAGCATTGCTTTATTATCTATTCCTTCCAAATCCATATATTTGCCTGGAAAAGAACAGCACCTTCTGCTATTTTCAGTTCTGCTTCAAGATATTCCATGGCTGCAGGAGTGAATGTTTAGAACCATCTGCAAATAGTATGAAAGGTCTCTTCAGTTTGGGAGTGCTGGGGTTAATTTCTTTAATTCATAAAGTATTTAGAAGTCCTCAGTTAGACTGAGTAGTGGTAAAAGCGTGGAGGCAGAAAGGAGTTATCACCACACCTCTCAATCTTCCAAATTAAATTCCCTCTTGCAGCATTTCTAATCACTCCAGGGTACCTCATCATCCTCTCTCTATTAAAGCCTGTGCAGCACCACTTCTGACAAAATACATACATTTCAACTGAGTTTTAAGCCTGCTCTTATTTCCCCATCTCATATGCGAGACAATTAGGGTATTAATGCAGAAAAAGAAGCAAAAGATGTGACTGATCATTTATCAAGAGTTGTTTAGAAAGTAATTCACAGGGACCTTATTTAGCACTGAGAAGCAGTTGGAATTACACATCCAAAATGATACTTCTGAAATATTAAACTTTTCTCACTCATTAATTACAGAGATATCAATTTTATAGATACTGTTACAGTCACTAAATTACATCAGTCATTCAATAACCTTAATTGTGTCTCATTATTCCTGACTTAAAACAGATATATTTATACTTTTTTCCTAAAATTAGGAGTTATAACTGCAGAAAAAAAAAGCGTTGCTTTGTTATCTTTCAATATATATTTTATCTAGACATTCATCCCATTTCATGTTTCATTTTTAGGACTACAGTGATGAGCATAGTTAGAACTTTCCCCAACTCTGTTTTTAATAAGAGTGTGATCCTGTAGCAGGGATAATTCTGGTTGCAGAAATTATTATTACAAACCAAACCCTCAATTTTATACAGACTCACTCACCATTACCTCCATTCCATAAAACTTCCACATCCATCTATCTTTGGGAGTGACCCAGCACTCCCACTTTTAGACAATTGGGTGACTTTCAGTTAATGAAAATTTTTTCATTGCCTTCAGCAGAAGCACAAGAGCTCCTTTGAGTGACATTTTCAATCTCCTCTATCACTTAATAATCTGAGAGATATTTACTATGTAAGAAAAAAATTCCACACCTCAAAACATACTTTTTTTCCCACAGATTTCTCTTAATGATGAGCTAAATGGGAGAACAAAGCTGTGAACAAGTTGTATTTATCTACTCCTCTTTGTGGAGAAAAATCCACCAGGTTCTAACTAAAGGTGCCATTTTCTTTACATATTCCGTGTTTCTATATCTTCCTAGTGAATGGACTCTGAAAAATGGAAGCAGAAACCAAAATCATCCTGAAAAAACTGGTGGTGATTTCAGCCACCTGAGGGTCCTCTGCTCCCTCATCAAAGCTCTCAACAGTTTAGTTTCATTGTACCACAAATCTGATCCCCTGGAGCAGTTCCAATCTTTATCCACACTCGAAATACGTATTATTTAAAATAATAACATCAATATATCCTAAAATTCCTTTCTAGAGAGGCGTCTTGACACCCACTCCAGGAGCTCCCAAGCCTGGGACTGTCCCTGTTAGTCCAGACTGCAAAGGCAGATCTCAGTCAAAACTCAGCCTTGCAGGGCTGAGAAACGCAATTTGGCAACACTTGGGAACAAAGAAAGCAATAAAGGACAATTCATTGGGTTTTATTTCCTGCCCCTGGGCACAAAAATGTCAGATCAGCAGCTTTAGCTCCCTCAGACTGGGGTAAGGCAACGATGGCAGCAGGTTTCATAGAATCATAGAATCACAGAGTCATAGAATCAACTGGGTTGGAAGGGACCTCAGAGATCATCAAGTCCAACCCTTGATCCAATCCTGCTGTGGTTCCCAGTCCATGGCACTGATGCCACATCCAGTCTGTCCTTAAAAACCTCCAGGGATGGAGAATCCACCACTTCTTTGGGCAGCCCATTCCAATGGCTGAGCACCCTCTCTGGAAAGAAATTCTTTCTAATATCCAACCTAAACCTCCCCTGGCACAGCTGAAGACCGAGCCCTCTTGTCTTGCTGATGGTTACCTGGGAAAAGAGACCAACCCCCTCCTGGCTCCCCCCTCCTGTCAGGGAGTTGCAGAGAGTGAGGAGGTCTCCCCTGAGCCTCCTCTTTTCCAGGCTGAACAGCCCCAGCTCCCTCAGCCTCTCCTCACAGCGCTTGTGCTCCAGTCCCTTCCCCAGCCTTGTTGCTCTTCTCTGGACCTGCTCCAGCCCCTCAATGTCCTTCCTGAACTGAGGGCCCAGAACTGGACACAGCACTCCAGGGGTGGCCTCACCAGTGCTGAGTCCAGGGGAAGAATCACTTCCCTGGACCTGTTGGCCACAGTGTTCCTGAGCCAGGCCAGGATCCATTGGCCCTCTTGGCCACCTGGGCACACTCTGGCTCCTGTTCAGCTTCCTATCCATCCCAACTCCCAGCTCTCTTCCTGCCTGGCTGCTCTCCAGCCACTCTGTGCCCAGCCTGTAGCGCTGAAGTCCAAAATCAGAAGGCACAAACAGGTCTGACCTGCTCTTCCTGCCTGGTTAACCACATCCCGGGGTGTTTTACCATAGCAAGACCCCGTGTCCAGCCCAGTGTGGGGGTGAAAACAGGATTGAAATCTCCACTCAGGCAGAGATCTTGCATTTTGAGCAATACAGGATCTTAGGGGACGATTGGATTGCCCTGGATGCCCTTTAGCTTTTCCCTCTGTCAATCCAGTCTCATTCCCGGAAGGCAGGTGTGCTGTAACATGGGAACTGAACTCTTATGGATAACAAAGGGAATAAAATTTGGAGCAATGGAGAGGATTCACAGAAGCTTTAGTTCAGGGTGTTCCCACTCCAGAATAAACTGTGTCATTTCTGTTGATACCACAACAAGTCAAGTCACTGAAAATCACACTCTGTTATTTCTCTATTCAAAGGAAGGGTCTGAATTCCTTCTATTTCCATGGATATTCCTGTTGCAAACTCCTAAAAACTAGATTATTGTTAGTGCACTCTGGCTCTAAAGTGAATTCATGGCATTTGACATTCATAACTCCACATTTATAGAAGCAGATTAGTCCATTAAAAACCTTCTTAGTAATGGTTCTATCAAAGCACACACTGCCTAAAGCAATACAATTATTGGTCAATAATGCCTCTTTATCTGTCTCCATTACTATCATTTTAGTTCAACATTTGGCTTTCTACCCTTTGATCTGCTAATTATCTTTGTGCCCTCTGATCCTCTTTACAATTCCCTGGCAATTTGATCCATTAATTACAGGGCCCATATTCCATATTTTCTGCAGAATGTGCATCTTTTCTGACCCTCCTCACCTTTCTTCATACAAAAACTTACCATCTTTCTGTAGAGTGTATCTACTTCAGTATAAATATATATATTGATAGAAAATACTATAATTAAAAGTATCTTTACATTTGCTTTGTAATCCTTTGGGCTTCATGAAAGTGTCTTAATAATTTGTCATAGACTTAAAATTTGATGAGAATGGGCACTCTGGTAAAATCTTTTGACTCCACCTTCAATGAACATAAACAATTAGATTTTTCCAATATTAATAAATATAGAATATATTTTCATCCTCGAGACTCTATTAAACAATTTCTGCTATATTTTGGATATATATTGTAAAAAAATATTTTCTGATATAAGGTTTTTCTTGCTTTATGAGCACATAGCTCATGAATTACTGAAGTTTGTGCAGGGACAATTTCCTTGTCCCTTCTAAGCCAGATGTAGACTTTAAGTGCAATCCAAATATATTCTGGAGTGGAAGAATTTTAGGAAGATAAACTCAGGCTGTTTACTTGTACAATCCAGAAATGATGGTGCTGTGGAAGGGGGGCATTTTTGAGAGTGGGGAGCAAAAGTTTGGCAGTTGGAACAGAACCTCAGTGTTTGAAAACTGGATTTCATGAGTTAACTGTGATCAGGAAATCCTGTAAGAATTCAAAACAGTCTCTGACATTCTTGGATCTCCCCAAAGTTTGTGCAAAAGAAGGACACGCTCATTTAAACCCCTGGTCTCTCATGTTGCCTGTAGGTGTTGTGGGAATTCTTCTGTTAATATTTACCCACCTTTTGAACCTCAGGACAAGCAGATTTAATTCCCAGCTAAAGGCTTGGGAAATCTCCATTGACAAAGAACAGCAAAACGCACTCTGTAATTCTAATTTTATTCAGTTTTTATGTGGCACTTGGTTTCAAACCCTCACTTAGTCCTTTGGCCAAAGTTACCAGCTGTTTGAAGTAATGGTTTTGTGGTGTGTCCACTCAGATTAACTCAACAACTTCTCATTCCAGAGAGACCTCTGCAGAGTGGCCAAATAATGATCATTAATGCAACACTTTTCTTTTTGACATCATTTCTGCTTGAAAAATGATTGATTGGACACTTCTTTTCTTGTATAAATAATCTTTGTTTATTTTAACAGAGAGAATTCATTTTGGTTTCTCCAGTGTAAAAGAAAAAAATTTCTCATTTCTGTGCCTCCAATTCTTTCAAATCAGATTATTCATATAAATATAGGGATTCCAGGGACCAAATGCATCTTGCAGAGCAGAGGTATCTTCTTCCACATCCCCAAGGAAAATCTAAGGAATAACATCCTTCTTGCACAATTTCAAAGCAAAAGTGTGCTCATTGAATATAGCCCTGTCTAATCATATTGACTTATTCCTCCTTTTTTTTTTTTCCCCTTTTAGACCTACGTGATAGCATATAATTTGCCATTTTTCACATTAGTTCTTAAATAGCTCACACTTCCTTGCATCACGAGGCACTGAACAGCTTTTCAGTGCTCTGATTGTTCAATTGTCTGAATATTTCCTGACACACAAAAGAGAAGAACAAGATGAGTTCGGAATACCTTGAAATACAGGAGGCCATTTCAGCGGAACCGAGGCAAGTAATGGAGAATTTGTGAAATAAAACATAAAGGAATGAGTTGTGGTTTGCAATAAATACCTGTTGGGTTCCAAGGGTATTTCTGTTTGAATTATGGAGCTTCTCCTTGGCTGTTTGGGAATCAGGGCTGGTCTGCTTGACTTCACTTTATAGTCCCCCAGCCAGGGATCTCAGCAGCTTCTGAGACACGGCGTAATTCAATGCTACAGGGAGAAGTTTGGTTCACTGATGGATGGTAGAGCTCAGATGTGCCAAACAGAACCAGAGGTGGCCAGAACTGCTGACACTGTGGTTTTAAGTCACTTCCACCTGCTTTATGAAGGAAAACTTTTTGCTGTTTCCTGTGGTGGAACTCGGTTCCATCAAATATTCCAACCAGAGGCGCAACATCTCCGCCGACTGCATTCAGCAGCCACTGAAATTCAGACCTGGGTTTGTGACTAACCTGAAAAGTGCAATAGTAAAAGAGGAAACTCGTTTATCAGGAAAATCTTCAAAGAGCAGAACCATTCCCTCTAATCAAACAGCCTTTCTTTTTTCTGCATGTGAGAATACTACTTTTCCTTGTCAATATATAGATTATTACAATCCAGTAAGATAAATAATATGAACACACATAATTTTTTTCTACATCCGAATCTGGAGTTCACCTGATTGGGATAAGTTTTAATCTCCAGTTTCAATCCAACTTTACACAACAAAAACGTAGGACATGTCAAGTTTTCGATGCCTCATTCCTGGAAGTGTTAAAGGCCAGGCTGGACAAGGTGCTGAGCAATCTGGTCTAGTGGAAGGTGTCCCTGCCTATGGAATGGGAGTTGGAATTAGATGATCTTTAAGGTCCCTTCCAATCTAAATCATTCAGTGGTAAAAACCTCCTTCATTTTCCTTTAAATGCAGATTATTTAATATCTTTTACTAACAGCTAAGTAATCTCTCTATTTTCATTTTGAAAAGGTTTCAGTCATGTATTTTTGACCCTTTCCTTTCCATTTCTTCCTTTTCCTCTCTGTTTCCTTTGTACTGTTATTCAGTGTTATGGAACTTGGAGAAATCTGTGTGATTCCTCTGTATTGTTTTCCTTTACCATAAAGAAAGACAATTTGATTTTCCATAGTGGTTGCCAACCAGGGTGTTCCCATACACACAATTCAACTGCAGCTCATTCCTTAATTCTTTCTTCTTCATTTTGCCTTTCCTGCCACTCCAAGTTGTTTATAACTATTAAGGCTTCAGGCTGGGAGAGGTTTCCCCAGCTCCTCTCTTTGCCCTTTTAGCTCTGAGTAGCAATTAAAAGCCAAGAGTTTAAAAAAACTTTGTTTTTATTTTCAGTCATATTTTGATTTCATTCCCTAAGATTTTTTTTGCTGCCAATTGCTTCAATGTTTTGCACTAGAAATCTCATGTAAGGTGAAGTCAACAAAAGCCTTTCAGTTGAAGCTTCTGAGCTTTAAAGTCAGGCCCAATTTAACAGCTGAGCCAGACCAAATCTTTCAACAGTGGATCTATGGGTTGTTCTTTGACACAGACACACACAAACTGCAGAGCAATTAAACATGTATTTATAACTGAAGTTGAATGTAAGTCACACGCTCTCAAGAATTCCAATGCTTTGTTGACTATAACCTTTCCCACAGGAAGATTTACAGAAAGGTAAGGTGCCAACTTCACGTTTGTTGCCTCTGCTATTTGTGCTGGAAGAGGCACAGCCTTTAAATCTGGTTTATCACTGAAATGTTGAGCCATCTCTCCTCTCTTCTTTTTCTCCCTGTGCTATTTAAGCAAGAAGCTTTGTTTGAACAAGAGCTCTTTAACCTCATCATAGCAATGTTTTTTCTCCTTTCAAACTTGTGATTAATTAATATAAACTCCAGGGATCTTGCTGGCCCTGCCTTGAGAGGAGCTGGCAGTTTGCCTTTTGGTGAAGACAGCTAAGGAGGAATCAGTCTCCAAACGGAGCTGGGACTGCTCAGCCTGGAGAAGAGAAGGCTGAGGTATGACCTTATTGATGTGTGTAAATCACTGCAGGGAGGGTGCAGAGGTGACACAGCCAGGCTCTTCCAGTGCTCAGGGACAGGACAAGAGTCAATGGGCAAAACCTGAACCACAGAAACACCAGGAAATACATTTACTGTGAGGGTGAGCAAGCATGGAACCTTTTTTCCAGGACACTGTGGAGTCTCCACCCCTGAAGTTATTTAAAAGCTGTCTGGACAATTCACAGAATCATAGAATATTTTGGGTTGGAAGGGATCTTAAAGATTGTCTCATTCCAACCCCACTACCATGGGCAGGGATGCCACCCACCAGATCAAGTTCTTAAAGTCCCATCCAACCTGACCATGGGAACTGGCTCTGGGTAGTCCTGCCCAAGCAGAAGGGTTGGAATAAATGATCTCTGGAGGTTCCTTCCAACCTCAACCATCCTGTGACTCTGTGAAATATGTCCATTAATCCAATGCTTCCATGAAGCACATCAGCCCTGAAATGTCAGGATGTCAAGTGCCTTTGAGGGCACTCTAGAATGAATATGTGCTGTCAAAACTGTAAAAAAAAGGCACAAGTCATATCAGATTAGGTCCCCCACCTCCAATGAGGTTCCTAATGTGTTTTGCACCCCAAATATCATAAAATTTCGATCAATTTTTTAAATGTCTTTCCTCACTTATGAAGCTTCTCATCTCATCCTTCTTTGCTCTCCTATTTCTTTAATAAGAAATAAACATTTCTTTTGCAGGGCCAATTTCTTTGAACTGAAAAATAAACCTGTAACTTGGGGCATGCTTGGAAGTGTTTACAGATGCTCAGTAACCCCGTGAAGACTCTCATGTCCCTTTGAATTTAATGGAAGTTGACACCAAATTCAATGAAGTGTGAATTTCCCTCTCGATTTCTGGAGCTCTTTCTCTGGATTTATTATGCCTGTGATTTCACACGGTGTCTGTAAATAGTGTTATAATACAGCCACCAACTCAGCCATAGGATTTCAATTTAGAGACCAAAGTCTTTTGCCATTAGCTGCCTCCAGTCCTCATGTGGGATGGATAATCTGGATTTAACACTCTTGAGGTCTGTCCTTTATTAGTAATTTGTTTCATTTATTTTTGAGCGATTTCTTATTATTAGAAAGGGTGAATCCCTCGGTTTTAGAGATGCCCTTTCCCTGGAAATGTTCAATGCCAGTTTGAGTGGATCTCTGAGCAACCTGGTCTGGTGGAAGCTGTCCCTGCCCATGACAGGGCAAGTAAAAACATGATTTTTAAGGTCTCTTCTAACCCTATGATATCAATAACATACTATAAGGCAAGGCTAACTGCTGCACAAAGATCTTACAAACCAGAGAGATCTCAGCAGTTCCTGAGGGTCTGTGTTAGGAGCAGTGACATGGCAACAAACCTCGTGGTGGGACAACACACCCACTGCTCCAAACTTCTCCCCATCCTATGACCTGCAACATGTGACACTGCCAAGTCCAGTCCTATGGAGATCACCCAGCTATGGCTTCAAAATCATAGTGGTTAAATACCTTAGAGATGTGTAACAGAAGGCTTAAGAGTACAGATTTGTTTTTTTTTAATCTCGTGTGTGTGAGTAAATTGCCATCAACAGGATCACTGCAATCCTGGATCATGTGCGGTACAGGATATTTGGGCTGCAAATTCCCCCTGCAGAGCTGGCTGGGGGGGATTTAGCTCGTTATCCCTCTAATCCCACTGCAAGCAGGTGCCTGGAAGGAAATGGAGTCAGATATCTGATTACTGTGTGCTCTGGGGAGTGAGTACAGGAGTTATGCCGGGGCAGAGGCGAGCGGGAAGTGAAGGGAATGGCAGGGAATAGCAGGAATGCCTCTGCCCCGGGTCACGTCCCAGAGCGAAGCATCTCCTCCCCAGCCTGGCACAGTGACAGACCTGTCCCTTGGCCAGCAAAGGAGCTGAGGGCTCGCAGACAGGCAAAGGTGCTGTGCTGGCAGGCAGCAAAACCTCTTCTGTAGGAGCCTAAACCCAGCTTTCAGCAAAAGGAAGTTCGGTAAATTTGAATCACAAACCTTGGTAAACAAGAAATTTGGACCTTTGTCCTGAGACCTGTTGATGTGCAACCCGGAGATATAGACCTGGCTCCAATCAGAATTATAAAAGGACTTTTTGTGATGATTGTTAAAACCATGTCTAAACCCCTGCAATCCCTCTATCCCCCATGTAATCCTGCTTGAAGAAAAATTAACTATTTGGAAATTGCAGTAAAAACTTGCTTAACTCCCCAATTAACATAGGTTGTCCCCTTCATTAACATGTTTAGCCCTAAGTGCCTTTAAAATTGTGTTCTCGTGTTCAATAAAGCATTCCAGTTTTCCCCATGCTGGAATCGTGTCTATCTTTTATTTTTCAGACCGCCACTCTGCTTCAGGAACGAGAGGGAGGGGAGCAAATGGAAGAGCTGCCACCTCCTGGCCTCTACCAGGACAACTGCCCTTCTAAACTGCTTTTATGGGTCTGGTTTCAGCGAGCATCTCTGCAGCACGGCTCTGTTAAAATCAACTGACTGTACTGGTGCTTAAAGCTACCCACAGAAATAAGTGCTCTGCTGAAAAAGGATGGACTTAATCCGAAGCACTTTGCTGCAGAAAGCTCCGAGTCACTATTTTAACCGGGCTCTGCAATTTCCCAGAATTTAATGGGAGGCACCTCCTTGTGCCTCCAATTCTGAGCAGCCCAATACATATCACTGGGAAGACTGTGCTCATCCTATGCCTCACTACATCTTATTATGAAATTATAATGCCACTCCATAACCTTGCTGGAGGGAGAGTTTGGAGCTAACTCAGGAAGGCTGGTCTCCCATACTGATGAACAAATATTTTAAAGCAGATCTCTCTGAATGTCCACCTCAGTGCAGACAGGATTTCTGTTGGTTTTCTTAAGAGAGCTGGAGTTTATATGTTTAAATATTACCAGTCCCAAAGTCTGCTCAGAATATTAGAAACTTAGTTCTTGGGGGTTTTATTTTATATGACATTTGTCACATTGCCCAACCACATTGTTTACACATTTCAGCCCCAAAATTGCATAAAATTATGGACTGCAGAGAAATATTTTGCCTGTTTGCTCCTGATAAAAATTTGCAAAAACCCCCCAAACCTTCAGATCCACTGCTAGTCAAAAAGCATTAAAATATAAAATTAAAGAGTCGGGGCTTTCAAAAAGCCTAATCTGGTCTGAACTATTCAAATCAAACTTCACCAGTGCAATAAACAGCCCAGACATTCCCTGGGAGCCTGATAAAACCTGCTGACGTGTGCAGGGAACTTGTGTGCTGCAGGAATATTGTAACCACTCCATCACTGCTACTGCTGCATATACAGGCCTAGAGCCAGCCTGGAAATGTTCAGGCAAGATATTCCCAGTCTGGTTGACAATAACCACTTGTCTCATGTAAAATATCCATGTAGACTCCATTCTGTGCTCATCCAGGCACAGAAGTTTCTTTTCCCAAGCTGTGATATTCAGGATGTCACATTGCCTGAGTAACTTCCAAATATGTGCAAGTAGAGGGAGAAGGAAAATCTATGGAAAGCTGTAAAAACATTATGGGCAGTCCCTGAAGTAACTGAAATAACTCTGTAAGAATTATTCTCCCTTTCTTCAGCAGTCCCAACCTTTCTATTTCAGTAGCAAAAAAGGTATTTTTGGAAAGCAGACTGACATAATTACAGCACACAGAAACCTGTAAGAAATGGCAGAATAGCATGAAAAAAAAGCCACTAGGAGCAACACACACAAAGGAAAAAAGAAAATAATGCTATTTGTACAAAGTTTCTGTGTAACAAATGCAGAGAGAACTCTGCTGAGTAAAGTCAGTGCAGAACTGTCCTGCTGACCCGGGCTCTTTATTAGGAAGAGTTTAATGAGGACACTCATAATGTGATCCATGTTTTTTGCTCTGTAACTGCTCTCTGGGTGTGGAGAACTTATGGGAGACTTTAAATTTTGCTTAGAAGTTGGTTAAAATAATCTGCATTATTTTAAGGGATGAGCATGATGGCAGTGTTAGGTTTGGGCTTGGCAGAGATGTTGGGGAGGTGCTTTCCAGAGCAGGTGAAAATCAGCAAATGGACTTGTAAAATGCAGGAACATCCTTGGAGTTTGTATAACTCCAACTCTCATTCCACACTTCCTCTTACTGAAGCAATAGGGAAGGGAAGGGAAGGGAAGGGAAGGGAAGGGAAGGGGAAACACTTTTTGAGCAAAGATCCCTGGTGTTGATAGCTTGTGTACCTGGATAACAGCCCATCTCGTTTTCCAGAGGGCTGGCCTTGGCATGGAGCTGAGGGACAGTTCTGCTCTCCTTCATCCACTGATCCCAGTAACTTGAGTAGTTCCATGTTTTCTTAAAGCCCTTTCAACTGGAGCTCAGTTCCCTTCACACCTCATTTCTGGAGTGGTTTCTGTTCCCTCCACGTGGTGGTGGGAAGCAGCTGCAACATTCCTGCTCCACTCCACGTTTCCTGGGAGCTCCCTCAGTGCCCTCCCTCCATCCCAGGATGTTTCACAAGGGACACCAGGACAGAGGAACTGCACGTCTCGAACCGTAGGAGGAAACCTGGGGGTGCTGAGGTTCCTGTTTGATCTGTCACACCATCCCCACTGACACTACCCTGCCTTGGTCTGACCCACAGGGAGGAGCGGAGGAAATAAAAGTCCAATTCAGCATTCCTGCAGGGAGGAATGCTGTGCACACAGCTGGAACCCAGCAGTCTCAGGCCAGGACAAGCCTCCTGGATATTAAAAGCAGAATAGTGAGTTGAACAAGTTCATTATTTGAGATGTAAGCTGGGCTTTCCAATTAATTTTCCCTTTCTGTGGTGCAAGCCCTGGCTCACTTGACCTGTGCATTCTCTGACAGGAACACCACAGATAAGCCTCTCACTGCCAGTGGCCTTGGTTATCTGTGTCTGTTTAGGAATAGAAATGTTCTATCAGGATCTGAAAAAAAAAAAGGTCTGCTTAATGTCAGGGTCTGTAGCAAATTATGTCATGAGAAAAGGAGAATGTTTCTGATATGATTTTCTTTTTTAAAATAAATTATAGCAGGAGAGATGAAAAGCTGTTTCTCAGAGATAAATACACAAATAAAATGTTGCTAGCCATGGAGATCGTGGAATAAAGATAATCACAGGATCATTAAGGTTGGAAAAGAGCTCTGAGATCATCCAGTCCACCCTGTGCCCGATGCCCACCTTGTCCCCCAGCCCAGAGCACAGAGTGCCACGGCCAGGCCTTCCTTGGGCACCTCCAGGGGTGGGGACTCCAAACCTCCCTGGGCAGCCCCTTCCAGTGCCTGACCACCCTTTCCAGGGAGAAATTCCTCCTGGTGTCCAACCTGAGCCTCCCCTGGCACAACTGGAGGCCGTTCCCTCTCCTCCTGTCCCTTGTTCCCTGGGAGCAGAGCCCGACACACCCCCCCCGGCTCCCCCCTCCTGTCAGGGGGTTGCAGAGCCAGAAGGTCCCCCCTGAGCCTCCTATCCTCCAGGCTGAGCCCCCCCAGCTCCCTCAACCCCTCCTGCTGCTCCAGCCCCTTCCCCAGCTCCATTGCCTTCTCTGGAGTTGCTCCAGCACCTCAGTGTCTTTCTTGCAATGAGGAGCCCAAAACCAGACACACACTTGAAAGTCAAGGTACCTTGATCCCAGGATTTTTAATTTAGTTATTTGTTCTGTGGTTATCACCAGCCCAGCATCGCTCCTGTGGGCTCCAGCAGGACCACGAACAGTCTGGGACCAAGAACTGACACCTCTGGTTTTGACTTGTCCTTTGTGCAGAGTTTTTTAAGAGGGTAAATATTTACCAAGCTGTAGAGAGAGCAGAGCAAAACAAGGAGGGCTTTGCTTTTCATGTGTGCATCAAATTGAACTTTCCATAAAATTTTCCAGATGGGCAGAATCTTCATCATTCATAAAGTATCCTTGTGTTTTCTGGGCCCAATTCTCCTGAGGAATTCTTGTTTCTCTGCATCCTGATAGATCTGTTCCTTTCTACCCTTCACGCATTTCAATTTCTATAACATTTTTACATTACATATAAGATAACTGTAACCTGTGAAGGGATGGTTAGATCAAGAGGAGGATGAGATTATTCTCTTTGCTTGTCAGAACAAACAGAAATAGCATTTCTTTTTTTCTGCTTGTGGACTGGCAACGGGTGACAGAAACACAGCAAGTATATTCATTTTTCTGTCTCTTGAAGCTAGATTTGGTTCTTGTGAAAAGTTCTCAGTGCCTTCTAGCTGGTAGAAGAGTTTGGTCTAAAATATATTAGAGTCACTTGTAACTATTAAAGGAAAAAAAGAAAAAGCAGTGGCAGCAATAAAAATGCTGACAATAACACAGTGTCTTAGTCCGCTGAGATTTGGCAATAATCAATACATGATGCCCTCTCTAAAAATACTTCGGCTTTTGGCAGCTTTCAAAATGTTCCTCCCCACAGGTGTAGATTAGACAAGCTGAAAAAAACTCAGGGAAACTTTTGAGAAATTACTGAAAGAGCAATAAATATTTAAATGTGAGAAATTCACAGAACAACTCCAGCTGGGCAGGAGCAGACAATATT
The DNA here is from genome assembly GCF_003945725.1 of Corapipo altera. Taxonomy (NCBI): domain Eukaryota; kingdom Metazoa; phylum Chordata; class Aves; order Passeriformes; family Pipridae; genus Corapipo; species Corapipo altera. The sequence continues at coordinate 9,313,909 of NW_020884895.1, forward strand.
CCAGGCCTGCAATAGCATAGAAAATCAATAGGATGGAGACCATGGTTGTTCCTGCTGCAAATGTAATACCAGTTGCTTTATCTTCAGGCAAGAAGCAAAGTTTATTGCAAACACTGGGGACCTTCCTTTTTCTTGGCTGTGTGAATAAGGAGTGTCTCCACTGAACCCGAGAAAATTATCTCAGTTAGTGGAAAAATCAGCTCCTGGTTTTGCAGAAATGAGGTGTTGAGAATGTGTGTAGTAAACTTCAGCAACTCTATTGAAGAGTAGCACAGTGGTGGTTTTTCCCTTGATGTCTGGTACAAAGGGTCAGGGAGCATCATCAGATCTCTCTAAATGTCCTCTATTGAGGAAAAACCAGCAAATCAAACAGTGCTTGGGTTAGTGCCTCTCTCAAATTTAATCCTTGTTTATAAAACAAGGTGGTTTGAAGCATTTAGACTAATTTATCCACACGCTTCTCTTCATTCTTTTGAACTTCAATATAATCCTCACTTTTGGAGCACCAAATGTTTTCCTCGCGGTATTTTTCATGGGGTTCTTCACTTCAGATTTCAATTACCGGGACAAGAACTGTCATCATAACACTCCCAGTTCATGCAAAACCAAATCCTACACCACAGGATGGAGCACCAGCTGAAATCCAAGTCCTTGACAACTTGGGGCTCATTTTCTTCAGAAACATTATCCCCAAAATGCCAGGATTGTTCATGCCTGTATTTGATTAATATGATGTCACTTTGCCACATTTATCAGCTCACATGAAGCAAATCCTTCAGCTCATGGAACATCAAACCTTTGGGATCTCTCTCCCTTTAAAGAACACTTGGTATTTTTAGGAGTTCCCCCTGCACCCTTAAAGAGCTCCCATGTAGGTGTGAAGAGAACACTGATTTTGCAGGGTAGTTACAAACTGTGTATGAGAATGTTGTGCTGCACGACCTCAACAGGGCTTTGAGTGAGCTCAGGAATTGCACAAAAATAGTGTTTGCTGCAGGAATCCCAAATGGAAAGATGGCTTCATGTCCTCCTGTGTTTTACCACCAAATACCACATTTGTGTAAATAACAAGGGTGATAAAACATTATCTAACAAATGCAGAGTAGGAAGTTCAGACAAATATTTCTTGGTGTGAGATTGGAATTGTAGATTCCAAAAGGATGACTGCAGAAAGAAAACATAATTATTTGATCCACTAAAATATCTTTAATTCTTTTTTCATAGTTAGATGAAACAGCAAAAGTTTTTAATATTCAGCAAATCTCTTGATGGTTGTAGAGCCTTCATGACTAATCAAAAGTTCCTTAATGGAGCATTTGTGTACAGTTCTTTAGTGCATGGTTAGTCACAAATACACAAAATAAGAGGGGAAAACAGGGTCTGTTGGCAATAACTGCAATCTGTTGGATGTAAATGGTCCCACTGTGTGACAGGCTACCAACATTTTTGCCTCAGATCATGTTTTACATTTACAGCAAGTATTTGTTTTCATCAGATAAATGTAAGTAACATAATCATGAGGCAATGAAAGCAGTAGCTTGGTATTTTCTGCATTTTTTTTTTAGTGCAGCTGATTTTTATCCTTTTTTACTGTCTAAGAGAATCAACTTGGGAATTCTGACTGTGAAGGATTCTCTTTTCCCCATGACTAATGGCACTGGTGGTTAATAAAGACTAGAAAAGCTTTTATTAATGGAATATCTTTTATTGCCTGGCTTTTATTCATTTTTCACACACACATAAAGGAGAGCAAAGAGGAAAAAAAGCCACCAAAACCTACATGAACACAGAAATAACCCATAAAGTCTTACAACAAGATTGTTGAGGCAATAGAGGTAACATTTTTAGACTGTGAGGATGGAAGGTGAAGAAACATAGATCCTTTGGGAAAGAAAAGTTCCCTTTAAACCTTTCCCCACACCTCCTGTAGCACAATGAACTTTGGGCTGTAACATTATTTAGCTGCAACATAACTTATTGTGGCAGTAACTCCAGCTCTGGTGTCTCCAGGGCCACATATTTCCTAGGATACCACATCCAAGAAATATTTTGGTCGGGGTGTAGATTATACAAAGCACAGAGGAGGTACCATATGTGTACTCTACAATCACCTCTAGCTCATAAAGGTCTAAGAAAATAGGGTGGTTTTTTTCATATCCTGATATGTCACTTATTTATAGAGTTGACCTGACAACACTTGGAAATAATATAAAACCTGGAGGATTCAACCCAGCACATTAAAGGCAACAGCATAAAATCATAGAGTGGTTCGGGCTGGGAGGGACCTTAAGGATCATCCAGTTCCAACCCCTTGCCACAAGCAGGGAATATACTTGAGTTTCCCTTTCAAACAATGTTTTGCAGGAATTGTTCCTCATGGCTCGATCCCAGTGCTCTTAGGGGAAATTTTGGATGGCACCACCTCTCCTAAAAAGCTCTGGGGATTTACAGTTCGAGTGGGTATCTAAAGTGCCTGCAGCTCATTTGGGGAAGAAAATGAGAAGGGAAAGCAATTTATTACTCCCCTGGGGGCTGTGTGTTCCTGCCTAGGTAAGTTTGTTTAACAGAAAATTAATTGGCCTGCAGTTATGCGAACCAAAGTGAGCAGTAACAGGCTTTATGGGGCCAAAAAACACCACGTGGCAAGGGCTGTGTACAGATATTTCTCAAAAACTTGTAGAATCAGGTGTTGTTGTCCACTTTCCAGCATTTTTTGTCTTCTCCTGTTCCTGAATTTACCCATGGATCTGATCCAGTATGCAACACATTTTAAAAATACATGATAAATCACAAAGGACTAAATATATACCATAAATGCCATAAATATAACCCTTTTATCCACCTCCTCTTGAAAAAATGATGAGAATGAAAAGAGTGGGTAAAATAAGGCCTTGCAAGAAACCCAGAGCAAGAGGGAATAAATGAGGCCATAATCTCATCCTGAATTTGAAAGTTCAACAAGAGCAACTAGCACAAGAAATAGAAAAGAACTAGAAGGAGTAGAAGTAGGTCTCATTTAAAAGCACATTCCAGTCAAAAATACCTCCCAAGCTTCATGTCAACCTTGTAGTTTTCCTCTAAAAAAAGAAATCAAGCAAGCAATAGTTATTTAATAACAAAGAGTGACCTATTTTGGGAGTGAAATTAATATGGAAGTGTTCTTCTGAGAATAGGAAGAGTTTTTATGAAGTTTTCTCCACTATTTTATGGATCAATTCTATGATGAGCACTTAATAATTCCTGTTTTGGCTCTCTCTGGGTATCTCAGAATCCAAACTAAATTTCTGGTATTTTGGTTTCCTGTAGGGCTGAAACCTGCCTGATTATGTACTAAGCATTAAATTCCTGTTAACAATATTTCCATATTACATATACTATTTTTAGAACAAGTTTCTGCACACTCACCCCTTGACACAAGAACTTCAGAACATCAGAAATGTTTGGATTCAATAAAAAAATGGTGCAGCTCCAATGGAGTAAATCAGGTAGATCAAGGAGAGCTCCTGATTTAGTAAGCCCAGATTTTGGATGGTGACATCAGGGAGTCTGTCCAGTGGAAAAAAAAAATATATATAATTAAAAAATAGTGACTGACTTCTATAAAAGAATGGTCTTATGGAATTTTGTTAGGGATTAGTGACTGATTGGCTTTGCCACATCATTCTCTGCTCTATCAAATTATCTGTAAGCTTTGCAGGAGATGTGCCAGCCTCAGATGTTATTCTGGTGCATTGCTGGAGGTCGGCTGCTTTCCAAAATAGAAGTGCAATTAATCATTATTAGCATAAAGAAGCTGTTGATGTTGTTCATTAATAATATGATTTTAATGTTAATAAAACAATCACTGTAACACTGATCTATTGAGTGCAATGTGGTGAATATTTTGTGCCTTGCATAAGCAATGAATGTGATTTACCAGCTCGAGTGTACAACACAGGGTTTGGGGGTAAAAATAACATAATTAGAGAATGGAAAATGTTTGCCTGAGATGAAATTTTTACCATTTTCCCTTTAATTTCTTTCAAAAAACAAGAGAGGCTCTGTGTTCAAAGAACAAACAAAGATTCAGCTTTTTTTGGTAGAAGTGTTAAAGGATGATTAGCAACGAGAAATAATGCAGCTGTGTTATGTCTTTGCTGTCCAGTAACACAATATTTCTTATATCAACTCTAAAAATGTACCTAGGACTGTTTATAAGAAGATCTTGAATCAAATTACTATTTGGGTTTTTTTGCCTTTATCTCTGCCTTTCTCCAGCAGCTCCATCCTTCTTCCTGATTAGCCTGAATACACAAACACATCTACTCCCTGGACAATCCCTCTTTTTATCTGCAAACATTTTCCTGAACGCTGATAATTTAAAAATTATTTCCATGCACATTTGTCTTAATAAAACATTGCTCAAACACCACCAGCCCCAATCCTAAAAAAAACCAGTGCTGAGGCAAAGAAATACCAGAGCAACCTGATTTAAGCACAACACTTTGCACAACATTTGCCATTCATTTAACACTGTTTTCAAGGGTCTTGGTTCCACCACACTGCCCTGACTCATCATTATCACTTGTGGCATTTAATGATATTAAATGGTGGTGAAGCTTTAGTTTTTAATATGGGGCTTCCATCAAATGCCCAGGTTCAAGGAGAGGCACAGAAATGGGGTTGGAAATGTAGAAGGAAGGGACCTGCAGGGGGAAATGGCAGACATTGAACTTTGTGTTAGGCAGTTCTGAGGGATTTGGGTATTTTTTTTCTGAGTAGTTTCTGTAAACCTTATTTTTAAATTCCCTTTTTCTCCCCTGTCATGCCTATGATTTCTTTTTAGATAATCAGAGAATCATAGACTGGTTTGGGTTGGAAGGGACCTTAAAACCCATCCAGTTCCACCCCCTGCCATGGGCAGGGACACCTTCCACTAGCCCAGGTTGCTCCAAGCCCCACCCAACCTGGCCTCAGACACTTCCAGGGATGGGGCAGCCACAGCTTCTGTGGGCAACCTGTGCCAGGGCCTCCCCACCTTCCCAGGGAAGAATTCCTTCCCAACATCCCATCTATCCCTGCCCTCTGGCAGTTTGAAGCCATTCCCCCTTCTCTTGTCACTACACACTCCTGTAAATCGTCTCTCTAAATAACTATATAGTAAAGATAACCCAGAAAAACTGCATATTCAAAAACTCAGAGCAAAGATAAAAATAAAAGTGGATGGGGTTTCGTTTAGCACTTTATCCTTTGGTAATAAGGGTGAGAAATAGGATTTGTCAGATAAGCTGTTGCAGGCTCATATTTGATTGCTGGGTTCCACATGACCTGGAAAGATTCGATCATTTTTTAGTAATCAGGTTTTTGGGAATTGTGTGGAAGGATTTGCAGCCTCTGGATGTGATGCTGATGAGGGCCCTGGATGCCAAAGGGCTCTGGCTTTGCATCTATTACACACACAGACAATATTTGGGTTCGAAATAATTTCTGTGCTTCGTGAATAATCTCCTGACATGGAGAGGACTGGAAGTTCAAAGGCCTCTATTCTCTTTCACTGCTTTTATTACAGGCTAGAAATTTTGTTTAGCCAAAAGATTCCTTAAAGCATAGTAGAGGTGGTGGACAAAAAAGCTGCCACAAATTCATCAGTATTCTCCAAAGTTTTACAACACACTTCTAAATAAAAAGAAAATTAATTAGCTGATGGGCAAGCTCAGGAATGCCACGTAAATATGTCTGTTTAAATCTCCGTGCTTGGACAGCAGTGGGTTCTGCTGCAAAATACAATAATCTGTCATTCCATGACATTTGGAGAAGTGCAGGATGGAAAGCAACCTCTGTGCTTGTGCCAGACTTTATTTTATGTGGGACTATTTCAGAGGTTGCTGACTATATATTAAACAGTGTTGGCAGATAAACACTGATGTTTTATTTTCGTGGAGATTAGAGAGTGACATGCTCTAAAGTCTGGGCAAGTAGATTACTTAAACCACTATTACTTCTCGTGGATTTTTATTAGTATTTGGATTTTCCAGAATCATCATCTTGCTGTTCTCACCCCTCTCTCAACTCTGGCAAGAACTGATACCCAGGTGACTTGGCTGAATAAAATAATTTTTGCACTTCCCAGGGTACCACTTCACTCCAACTTCATGCTTCTGAAAAACTGAGGAGTTTGGGTTGTGGTTTTGGGACAGAGAATCTTTTCTGGAGTTTTTACGAGAATGTGTGGGAAAGAGGGACTATTTATAAGCAGATATAGGGACAGGACAAAGGGGAACATCTTAAAACTGAAGGATAGTAGGTTTAGATTAAATATTGGGAATAAATTTTTTACTGAGGGTGAGGGTGGGGAGGCCCTGGCACAGGTTGCCCAGAGAAGTTGTGGCTGCTCCTGGATCCCTGGAAGTGTCCAAGGCCAGGCTGGAGCAACCTGGGAGAGTGGAAGGTGTCCCTGCCCATGGCAGGGGGTGGGACTCGATGGGCTTTAAGGTCCCTTCCAACCCAAACCAGTCTGTGATTCTATGATTCTATGAACACAATAAAGAGATTATTTTTTTCTGTATTGTCATGAACTAATTGAAATTGTGACATGGCTTGATCCTACGCTTTATCAAGTCAAACATAAAAAAAAATTTAGTTTTTACAAACTACTGTTATTTACCCCTTTTAGAGGCATGTCAGATATAATAATTCATTTATCCATAATTTTTGGAAACTTGCAGGCCTAGCAAAGACAGACCTCCTTTGAGAAAGCTATTTTTGTAAGTAGAATCCCAGCATCATAGAATAGTTTGGGTTGGAAGGGACCTTTAAAGGGCCTCTAGTCCAACTCCCTACAATGGACAGGGACATCCTCACCTAGAGCAGGTTGCTCAGTAGCATCCTCACTGCCTTTTGCTTGTGTTTCTGTGATGAAAGGATCTCCCACCTTCTCCTGGGTGGAAATGTTGACATTCTGATGAAATCCAGCTGAGATCCAACTTTTCACCAAAGGGATGAACATTTGAAACGGGTTTTATCTGGTTTTTATCCGACAGAAATTTCAATAAGGAAAAAGATCAAGCTCTAAATCTATGCTTGTGTCTTTGTTGTCATCACAAAACCAGTTTGTGTTCCAAGTCCCCAGAGTAACCAAGGCTGGGCAGCCACCTCTGTCTGCACCAGGCTCACCACCATCTCCCAGCTGGCTCTGGAGGTGTTTTGTTTTGGTTTTTTTTTTATTTGCTTTCTCTGAGCTCAGTTAAACTGATGGTTTGTGACCATATTGTCCCTCCCATCAAAAACTTGGTATTCAAGGACTATGCTGAAGGACTTACCTCCGAACCAGAGAGTTATAGAGAGCCCAAAAAAAATGGTAAATACAATAGCAGATGGTTTGTATCAGTTTGACAGCATCGTTTTTGGCCAGCACCCAAAGCTACAAACTTCTGAGCTGGAAGTTGGAGCTGTTGCTGTTTGAAGTTGGGAGCAGAAGCTCTCGAAGCTGAAATTCTTCAAAGCTGATCCACACTTATTTGGCTCTCTGGGAGGTTAGAACTGTGCTCCAGGTAGGTCAGTGACAAAATAAGGTGAAGAACAACTTAAGAAAGTAGCATTTAGTCACCTAAGGTGATAGGAATGATGTTTGAAATTAAATATGCAAAACAAAATGAGTGGATTTAGAAATGCCCACAGAAGCTTCATTTGCACAGGGCTTTTTTTTTGAGAAAGGACAGGTTAGAGACTGCAGCTATAACCACCCTTTTACAGAAATGGTTTTCACTTACTACCAAAAGGATTAAAATATTTTAAGCCCTCAGCACGTGTGAGTTGTTTGGGTTGGAAGGTTTTGAAAACACAGCCACGAGCTGGTAGATCATTATCATTTATTGATGACCTGTCTGATGGAGATCTGAGTGTCTGACATTTCAGCTGGCCACAAATATAAAAACTAACCCAGCATGTTCAGAAAGAACAGAGCAAACAAAGAAAAGCAATCCCCTTTTCCAGTTATCTCCAGGAGCAAGTCTTGTAAAGGTATTAAAAGGTTCTGAATCAGGCCCATGTCAGCAATTCAAATTGCTGGTAATTATTGCTGCACCAATGACAGATAGAACTTGGCTTTACTGTCTTTCAGCACTTGTCATGCACAGACTGAAAACTGTCCCTCAGATTTCTCAGCTGCCACAGAAGCCTCATCTGTTCCTTCCCTGCTATTAGAAATTAATGGGGTCCATCAGGAGCTGGAGATTTCCCCCCATCTCAGATGTGTCCTTCGTCCCTCCAAAGGAGGATTTTTCTCTCTTCTGCAACTATGGGATGTCCTTGTAAAAGACATTTTACTCTACAGCTGAAGCAAACCACCTCAAGGAAAAATGAAGACAGAAAAAGTGGTTTAATTTGATTTTCTTTGTGCAAGTCCATCAGAGGGGTCAGTCATGGATGGTCCAGCAGAGCCAGGGAAATGAGAACCAGTCAAGATTCCCAGGCAGGAAGAACTGGGAAAGTACCTTTTAAGTTTCCTTCTGTGAGTTCCACTTTGCAGCCATGAGTCAAACAAAATCTTTACCTGGTCCAAAATTATATGGGATTGAGATTCCCACGGGTGGTGTGATCAAAAAACAGAGATTTGATGTCACCAGCAGAACTCCCTAATATTTGATTTATGAACTGATGGGCTTTAATCACAGAGCCTTGGAGTGCTGCTTGTCTCAAAGTGGACCTTTGGCCTTTTTTTGACTGTTAAATAAGACAAATTCTGAAATTCTCTGAGGATGCCTTGATATCTTACTGCCCAAAGGAAGATCCAGTCTTGAGATCCTTGTCTGGGATAGTTCACATCCTCTGAAGAGAGGGGAATTTCCTCCTCTGCCAGATTTCTTCTTTATCCTTGGCAAGTGCATGGTACCAGAGAGGTGAATTATCTTTTTAATTTAAATTCTCCACCAGAACTGTTTTACCAGGCTAAATAGTAAAACCAGCAGACAAGAATTTCAAGGAAATATATTCAAGGAAATTCAAGGAAAATATATACAGAAAGAGAATGAGAGGTCTCAAATTTGTAAGCAAAGTGGCTTTTTCAGTGGAAAATTAGGACTTTGTCTTCAATTCTGAGACACTCTGTTGCTGAGCTGCCTCATACACACCCCATCACCAATATTGTACCAAAAATTAGCTCTACACTGAAACCTCCCTGAAGATGGAGGGACCAAGAGAAGCTTGGACTGTAATTCTGAAGCACAGTATCTGCAACCTTAAATCTCAGTGTTCAGTTCTGATTAGAAAAATTCAGTTTTCTAAATTTTTGTAATTTCAAAGTCTCCTTTTCCAAAAACCTTCCCTGCTGCTCTTTGAATTTCCCCTGCTCTTTCACCTAATTCCACCTATTTTTTAATTTTTTTGCAAGTTTCTTATGATACAAATAAGCAACAAGGCTTGTGGGCTTTTAAATTTTTCATATCTTCCATTTCAGGTATTGTTGTTGTTTTGCTCCCACAGGGAAATTCTTTCTTCCCTGCAGCATTTGAGGACTTTTGTATAGAACACAGTTAAATACAATTCTGGGTTTATTTATTTATTTATTTATCTATTTTAAATATTTTTAGGAAATCAGTGAGTTTCTGACATACATCTTGAATTTATCATATATCCAACTCCCCATGAATTGAGCAGAGTTTCACCTGCCAGGTTTGGAGTAGCCCATCAGTGCAATCAATAGCTTTCCCAGGGAAGTAAAGTGGTATTAAAATTTCTAACTGGGTACAACATCAGCTGTCAGCAAGATCATCTCCAAACCTTCCTCTGAAGTCCATTCTATTCCATGATTTGTACTTTAACTCCTCTCTGGTGAGCAGTGCTCTGAGCTAATCCCAGTTAAGAGGAATGGCCATCAGGAGAGCAAAGATGTAAAAATAAACGAGCTTTTCCAAGCAATAAATTTTCCTTGGCTGAAGCAGAAGAAACCAAACTTGTCTTCCTTGTTCTCAGTAGGAGACCCCCAAAAACTCAGAGAGAAAAAACAGTAACACTAATATTTACAGCTCCACAGCATGAATGTAATATTATTGTTTTCAATTCCATCTGTAAATAAAGAACAAATCAGCACTTATTGTTTGAAATAGGAACATGATGGTATTGTTGACATTACCAGAGTTTATTGTCCTATACTCTGGACCTGGAGTGGGAAATGACACTTTGTTAAGGCTGTTAGAACATGTCCTACACTGCTGGAGTTATGAATTCATTGTGTTACAGTTAATTCCATCCCTCTAAATGGCCCTTTTCTTTTTTGCTTTATCCTTTTCTTCTTATTTTTATTTTTACAATTAGCCAGCAATTAATTTTTTAATCAAAATTCAGATACAGTCTCATTACTGGTTCAGGTCTAATAATGAGCATTATAAGATTCCCAGGGAAAGTGGGTGTTTGCTTGTCTTTTTGTTCCTTCCCATTCACATTTGCCAGGTTCATATTGTGAATGCAAATTTCCATTTGGGCTGTATTAGTGTACAATCTGAAAGTTAAAAAGCCAGAATATTTTGAATTCCAGTAATCCTCAACAGCACCAAATACAATAGGCTTTCTCCTTCTACTTTAACTAATTATCTCTGTGCAGCACTCCAGGTGAATTTCAACACAAGCACTCTAATAATGTAATTAAAAATGTATAAAGGAATTAAAAATGAATTAAAAGGAGATCCTAGAAAAACTTTCAAATTCAAACTAAATTAAAGGAATAGACTTAAGCCCCTCAGTTTTTGAAGGACCTGCAGCTGAGAGATTAAGAATGTTGGGATCCCACCAGGACCTGATGCAAAATAACATAAACTTCCAACTGAGCAGAAAACAATGAATCTGAAAGTCTCTTAGGGTCTTGTTGCCTTAAAGACCACCTGTACCTTGTAAATAGGAATGTCTTGCCAATAAATCTTGCCACCAGTAATGATATTCCCTGTTTTACAGGCGTGTGAAGGTGGTAAGAAAGAAGCTGAGTTGGGCAACCTGGCCAGTGGCAAGGGTTGGAATGAGACAAACTTTAAGGTCCCTTCCAATCCAAACCATACTGTTATTCCATTATTCTGTGACTATCCTGAAGCTGCAGTTGATTTTCCCTGGTTCTGAGTGGGTTTGGGTGCCAGCATTTACTGAGAACCTTCTGGCTCCATCCAGGAGGATGCAGCACTCCAGGAAGGGCAACTCCCAGCAAAGCCAGCCCTGTCATTCCCTCTTCCAAACAAGCTTCAACCTTGCACAAAAGCACAAATCAGAGAATCATCAAGGTTGGAAAAGACCTCCAGGATTACCAAGTCCAACCTTTTCTGGATCCCACCTTGCCCATTAAACCCTATCACCAAGTGCCACTTGTCTACTCATTTATGAACATTTACAGGAATGGTGACTCCACCACTGCCCTGAGGAGCCTGTTCCAAAGCTTAACCACTCCCTCAGTGAAGAAATGCAGTTTTAGTTCTTCCTGCCCTTCCTACAGACTGCCAGGGAATTTTCAGCACATCCAATATCCTGGGATGGTTTTGGGGAGCGCAGGCAGAGCATTCCCCGCCTGTCTGCACATCCTTGGCAGCAGGTGTGGATGGAGGCACGGAGGTCACTTGGACCTGGAGGCACATTTAATGCCAAGGGAGGCCCTCAGGAGCTGCCTTGACACTGGTTGCTAAGGACTCCTGGCTGCACAGCAAAGTAGAATTATTAAATCAAGACAGATCAACTAAATTAAAGTATCTATTTTTACAATCACGATGTTATCAAATTTCTGCTGTCTGAATTGAGGACAGTCAATGACCCAACCCAGCAACATCCCAGAAAGACCAAGTGTGCAGGCAGTGGAATTCACTGAGGAACTGGCAATAATCACAAGCAAACATCTGTAACCAAACATCAAAGTCAAAATGCTCTCCAAGTGATGTTTGTGTCTGAAGAATGGCCTGGATAATATTAAATGATATTTATCACACTGGACATCTGCATTTTTCTATTACTTCTCCCTTCCTTCAGGTATTCCAATTATTTTGTTTATTTTTTTTTGTTTTCGGGTTTGATTTTTTTTTTTTTTTGCAGTGAGATAACAAGAAGTTTGCTCCTCCTCACGAGAATTTTAATACATGAAATATTTCTCTCTAAAAATATGTTCCTGAATGTCTAATAACCCAAACACAGTGTAAACAGGAGGCCCTTAAAATATCCTGAGTCCAGAAATTCCTTCTGAAGCCACTCAGGCTGTTATTAAAAAATAATGATAGAAATGGTAACACCGTATGGAAACACATAAACATATAAGTTGAAAGTCTTTCTTCAAGCTGCTTGTCCCAGTTTGCTTATTGTAGTTTATAAATTAGTGCTTAGGAGGATTTTGTAGGTTTGAGCTCAGGGTGTCCAACGAGGGTTTTCCCAGCCAAAGGTACTGCAAGGAAAATGCCTTCTCCAGGCTCCCATGAAATTGAGGCCAGTCCCAATCACCTCTGAAAAATGGGAAGGTGGAGCTGAGGGCAGAAACCACCAAATTCAGGGCAGGTTCTTTCAAAACAAACGGGTGTTTTGCCACCACTTTCTTTTTTTTTTCCCCTCTCCTGTGGGTTTTATTCAATGCAGGGTTCACAACACAAACTGAATGCCAGGGGTTTCAGCAGGGAAAAGAAAGCATTAAGAAAACATGCCAAAACAGGCTTTGGGCAAGAATTTTAAGAGGCAAGTGCTTAAAGCCAATAGAAACTGATGGAGCTGTGCAGGGCAATTAATTACCCTGGAATGTGCCTGGATCCCAGATTTATTCAGGACTCGGAGTCAGACTCTGCTCTTGCTTTTTGTTTCTCCTCTCCCCTCTAACATTTCCTGGCTGAAAGAGTCTTACTCCAGAGTCATGCTCTGCTTTTGGAGTTGGGATGCACCTAGCTGGGTTGGAAATACTGGGATACAGTTAATTATAATCTCCTTTGAAACAAGAGGATGTAGAAACTCCCATAGATACCAGCTCCAAAATGCTTATTGCAAGTCAGTACCTCTGTAGTGGATGTGTTTCTGTGGAGTGATCCCAGTGTGGGTCCTCAGCAGTTCTCCTGGCCTGGATGTTGGTAATCGACCCTTCCCACACAGCTTTTCTTGCTTTCCCTTTTTAAACTCCATCACTTCTTTTATACTTCCAATTTGGACACAAAATAAAAATCATTTCTTAGACAGCAGGTCGGTTCTTCACCTCAGAGAAGCTGCCCCAGCAACACAAGAGCCATTCCTTGTGTTAAACCCTTCCTGAGGAGAAAAGTCCCACAAATTCTGCCAGAACTCTCCCTGATCTGATCAAATGATCCTGTCTCAGACCTGATTTTGCATTTTAGCTGGTAAAGAGAGCTCCAGATGGGAAAGCACCGCTAAATTGGCTTACTTAGAATAATGAGGGCGATAATGAGCCCTTGCCTCACCTGCAGGAGAAACTCCCCACTGCAGGGGTGGCAGGGAAAGCAGCAGTGAGATCTTGGAGCAATTCGAGGTTATCTACACACAGACAACGACCTTTAAAGACTTTGCCCACCGGGGAGAAGTCCTGTAGCTGAGCAAGAGGGAAAACACATGAACCTGAAGAATTATTTCCTCTGGAAATAGCTAATACATTACAGGCTAAATAGACCCACCACGTTTCAGAACATTATTCTGGCCGTGTTCACAGTTTCCAGCTAAGTTAAAAATCAGCCTGCAGTGCAATAAAACAAAATGTGAGGCAGATCTCCACCAGGAAAAGGATGTTATGGTGCAGGCAAAATTGAACCTGCTTTGAAGATGCTAAAATTGGCTGAAGCACAGTGTGGTTTGACAAGCTTTACATAAACCTCTGTCCAGGTGTAAGACCTGGGATAAAACCCGAAAGAGGAAAAAAGGGTTATGTACAGAGGGTTTTCCTGGGAAGTCTCCAGGGGATCCCACTGCACTCACCATCTCTCTTCTGATTTGGGTGCACAAATAACAATTTTTCCCTCTTGATAAGGATTTCTGCCATAAAGGCAAGAACAAATGTTTCTTAGTGGATGAGCAGAAAAGAGACAAAAGCTGCTGGGAGGGAAATCCACTGAGTGAGGCTCTGTCTCGCCAAACTCTGCACACTGACAGTGCCAACATCTGCTTTGGAGCTGATCACTGGAATTAATAACTGGGGAGTGGTGCAACCCTTACCATTCTTTGACCTATTTTAAGTGTCTGGTTTAAGATGACTGAGCTGATCCTGAAAAATATGTTTCTTCCTGTCAACTCCAAAGGTGCTTATAAGAGAACATGCTGTGATACAGCACAGGCTGGAGCTTTACAGCCTTGTTACAATGCTTGCCAACCACAGGCAGTTCAAGGTCAGGATCTTCCCAGACTGTCTGTGAGCTGTGTTGTTTGGTTGGTTTTAATGTACACATTCCTCACTAACGTGCATTTACATTCTGCATCTGAGTGCTACAGATCATTTTTCTCCCATAAAAATCTGATCTGCCCAAACCCTCGTGAAAGTGAAAATCAGTTCTGAGGAAGTTGTGTGGGATATTTGTGCAGCTAAAGAGTAAAAAGATCTGCAAAAGGATGTAAGGGGTGTAAGAACCAGCAGTGAAATGCTAGAGCAAGAGAAGATGTTTGGGTGTTCTAGAGAAGATGAGGAAACAGGTTCTTGCGTCAGTAATTCCGAGCATAAAATACCAGAGAGGCACGTGGAGATATCTGTAAATACCTCCACAGACATATAGACTATGGAGATGTGAAAAAGTGATGTAGAGAGAGGTTTGAGAGTGATCAGAAGCAGAAATGTAAGTGGTTATTAGCCTGGATCAAATCTGAGTAACATGTCAGGGCAAAGGAGCAGCGGGCAAGAAGCTGAGGCTGCAGGAGGAAGGGTGAAAACAAAAAATAACCAGAGGTGGAAGAAATCAGACTAAAGTAGAATTTCTAAGGGGAAAAAAACCAGAATAATTGTGATTTTTGTAATTTTTCTTATTTTTTTAATGTGCATATTGAATCTGAGGGTATAATTTCTGTGTGAGTGTGGGGTGCTCTGTTTCCCTCTAATACTGGGTAATATATATATGTATATTACATATATATCTGTGTATGTGTGTAAGGAGTTGGTGATAGACTTGCTCCCAGCATGGAGAACTTCCTTCTTTCTCATGGAGAACTTCTTCCTTTCCCTCATGAAATTCCTGATTTCCCATCCCAAGTCCTCTGCTTGCAGATAACTCAGATGAGTCACGATTATGCAAAGATATTGCTGCTTGCAACTTTTATTTGTACACCAGGCATCATTTGAACTTTATTGCTGCCATTTGCCTTCTATCTCTAATACCAGACCTGCCTGCAAACCCCCCAGAATCCTTTAAAACACACAGTTCATTAGCTCTGTTTTGGAAAGCATTGTAAACACTGAAAACACATCTCAGACAGGGGTGTCTGGAATTGATAATGAAATTATGGTGCGTTCTAAGGGCAGGGGGAATCATAAAACAGATATTAATGTGGAACTTGAGCCCTTGGATCCTGCAATATTAAGAAAAATCTCAGATAAAGTACCATTAATGGCACTAATGTGTGGCTTCCATTTTAATTTCTCTGTAGAAGACTCCAAGCAATAATGTTTATCCCAATGTTAGTGTGTTTTTTTCCTCTTTTGAGCTTTAAAAACAAAGCAGTTTGTATTGCATTACAACCCCAGAAGAGCAGCACAGCCCTGAAGTAACACAAGGAATTAATTTCTACCCTTTGCTGCACATTTTTCTATAGGTTTCTACATCCTCCTGTGCATTTTCTGCAGATGCTCCTGGTTGGGATGCAAGGGAGGTACAGGACTAATTTAGGCCACGCTGAGTTAACAAACCCAAAGGGAATTCATTCATTACTTAAACATGTAATTTCCAAACTGTTGGTAGTTCACCTGTATAAAAGACAACCTTTCTGCTTTGTCATTTTGGAGAGGGAGTCTGAGACAAAATTACCTCTAATTGCATTTGCTGCTAGAGAGGATTTTACTTTCTAATGTTACTGGAGAAGTGGGAAAATATTTCTAATGTGTCCAAGGTGAAATTCATTTTTATATGTGTATGAAGCACACATATAATATACATATATATATATGAGATTTAACACTCATATGTCTGTTTACCTGTCCAGCTATCTGTACTAATGGCTTTTTAAGTCATTAAGTATTTATAATGAAATTTAACAAAGAGATGGAGTTCACAGAGATATTAAATGCCTTCCATTTTTGGAAAAGCCAGAAGCTGGAGGAAAGGGAGGATATTAGTGCAAGCAATAAGAATAAAGATCAGTTCCCCCTTTATTAGACATTGGAGAACCCAGAGGAGTGTATCCCATGGGATACTGCTGTGCTCCCAGGAAGATTCCCACTTAGGAAGGATGGTGAAAGGACTCAGAGTAGCTTTGGTTTACTGAGGAACTTGTTTAAATTGAAGTATTAAAACAACTTTAGGTCTCTTCTGCACACTTCATTGTGTTTGGCTACTTGGTGCCTTCAACTGAGTAATCTGCTGTAAAGTGACTGAATTAATGTCATTTCAGTGCTGAAATGGTGTCAAAAATCTGGCTGTGGCACTTTGGAGGCTGTTGGTTGTTTTTCCATATCCTTGTACAATATGGTGTCTGTGTGAACTAGTGTTTAATGCCCCTTTCCACCTCAACACATTCATATCTACTCACGATAGAGCTGCCACAGAAATAAGTGGCTGGTCTTTATCCATGTTATTTAGTGCTACATTCCCAAATACCTTATTCCCAGGAACTCAATGTGTCTTATAAGACACCAAACTGGATGTGCCTGGATTTCTGTGATGAGCAGTGAGGGCCCATGATTCTGCACTCCCATTAACTCCAATTTCCCTTCACAATAAGCAATCCTGCCAAATTGGGAAACAATTCTCAGGGTTTACTCCTTTGGTTATTATCTTGCCATTGTTTGGATTAATAGACTGTAAGGTGTGGCACAGATAAATAAATTTCATCAGGATATTTTTTGGGAAAACTCCCATCAGAAAAGTGAGTTTGGTTGTCTCAGCTCACATGCATTGATCAAAGCTCTTGTCGGTAAAATAAATACAACGTGGTGAAATTTGGGATCAATCTGTGCCTGGAAAAGATAAATGAACAGTCAGCAGGAGAGTCCCTGTGAGCACATTTGAGTAAGAAGACCCAGCAGGACATGCCATTGTTAGGGCAGACACCCTGAAGTGTCTTAATGTGATTATAATGTGGCTTCCTGGAACAGAACAATTATAACTACCTTAGATAAAACATTATTATCAATATTCTCCAGGGTTAACCGAAAGCTAAGCAATTAAATTTTTATTTTTCACCCTTTGCATTTGCAAAAACATTTCCAAAGATACTTTGCCAAAAGCATTTTTTTGGCAAAGGGACCTTTTTCTTTGGTCCCTTTCTCGTCCCTGGGCTCAGCCCAGACACTGAGGTCAACACAACCCAGATTTAATTTCAAAACACACTGTTAAAAATTTATATGTAAATTCTTTTTTTGCTCGTTTAGTTGGCTACCAAATTGAATGTTCCTCGTGATAGTTTAAACAGAGATTGAATGTATTCTAAGAGATATTTACAGCTTGTTTTCAAAGTACAACCCCCCCCCCATTTGAATATATTAATTTAGTTTCCCAAGGTGCACTTGTGTCCTTTTCTGTAGTGGCAGTGAGGAGGAAAATGGAAAAAGCTGTAGCATCATTTTCATTTGATGAATACTTATCCTGTGTAGAAATGTAATTTATTAGTGGTGAGGGTATAGAATGGACTTCCCTTGGTACAGACACTGTTTAACCTCCACGTTAAGGACTTTGGATGGGGCCAAAGTGCAGCCTCAGCAGGTCTGCAGGTGACACCAGACTGGGAGCAGTGGCTGACACACCACAGGGTTGTGCTGCCAGCCAGCAGGACCTGGACATGCTGGAGAAACCAATGGGAATATCCTGGAGTTCATCAAGGAAGTGCAAAATCCTGCCCCTGGGGAGGAACAACCCCTGCACCAGCACACACTGGGACCAAGCACCTGGGTAGGGAAGGTCCCAGGGGTCCTGGTGGACACCAAGCTGCCCATAACCCTGCAATGTGCCTTTGCAGCAAAGGTGCTCACTGATGTCCTGGGCTGGTTTAGACCAGAAGAAGGAGGAGGAAGATCCTTCCCCTCCACTCAGCACTCAGGAGACCCAGCTGGGGTGTTGAGCCCAGTGCTGATCTCCCCAGTACAGGGAAGACAAGGAGATACTGGAACAAGTCCAGCAAAGGACCATGAAGATGATCAAGAGATGATCAAGAGACTGAGTGAGCTGAGATTGTCCAAAGGTTCTCCTCAGTGGTGCCCAGTGAATGGCCAAGAGCCAGCAAGCACCAAGTGAAATGTGGGATGTTACAACCATGTGGTCAAGCACAGGATCAGGTTGCCCAGAGAGGTTTTGGAGCCTCCATCCTTGGAGATGTTCAAAGCCCAGCCTGCTCTGGCTGCCATTGCTCAGGCAGGGCTTGGGCTGGGTGATCTCAGCCCCTCTGGGACTCTGATGTGACAGAGAAAATGCACCCCTGGGTGTCCTGATTTCCAGGGGAGCGGCTGGAAAAATATTTTGTGGGAAGTCTACCTTGGGGAATGGGGTTTTTCTTTTGTACCTACCTGTCTAATGAAACCACACACAGCCTTTACAACAAAGCAAAGATTTGTTATTGATATTGTGCTTTATTGAGTCTTCTCAATTTCCACTGGCAGTTTGTGCAGCTTTGCCTTTTCCTCCCTTCAAGGTTCGTTTGGCCTATTTAAGATCTTGTCTATTTTGCAAGACCTTTTTTTTGTGGTTGAATCTCTGTTGTTGAACCTATATATCCTTAAAAGAACAACAAAGTCAAGAATTCAATATCCACAAGCTTTATTCGGGCAATTTTGTTTAAACTTTATATTAAAATCTGTCACAAAAGCTTTAAAAATGCATCTGTGAATCATTTCTAGTTGAATATTTGCTTTGTGTGTTTATATATTTAAACATCTTTTCATTATAGAAACCCAGGATGACTAAACTTGCTGGATCATTTTTTAGTAATAAATTTTTAAAGCCCGCATTCCCCAAAATTGCTGGGAGCCTTAACTCCTCCATTACCACCAACAGGGACTAGCTGAGCATTCATTTTCCAAACCTGAGCAGATAAATTCAATTCTCACATGGTATTTCAGGTATAAATATCTGCACAAGGATGTTCTTGAAGTTGGCAGGCTCACAGCAGCAAAATGAAGCTGACACGAGTTCCAAATGACCAGTGATTTAAAATTTGGAGGAAATAATAAGACAACTTATTTGCAGAGGCCATCCTGGCTACTGGTGAGATTTTTCACAGCAGGTTACTTATCAACCTAATAGAAATGCTGACATGCACAACCTTAACTCCTGGATCACCCAGGCAGGCTCTAATCCAATTGATTTGTGGTTGTTTCCTTGGATGAAGACATAAAGTGGATGTGCTTTCCAAAATACCCTCAGTTCTTCTTTAGGACAAAGAGGCTGTCCCAGGAGTACCTGTGATTACATGATTCAAACAGATTTTTATGATATTTTTATTTTTTGTGCCTTAAATGACAGGGTGACATATTTTGCACCAGCTCAACTGCAGCCCTGTGAATAATGACAGTATTTTCAGCTGATGATACCCTACCCAGACCTCTATCCAGGAAGTTAATCCCAAATTTACTCACTTTTTAAGTTCACACTGCAGCAGCAGCATTTTTTCTGCACCATGTCAGGTGATTATATTGTTTTGCATTTTTCAGTTATCTAAATTATCATATCATGTTTGCAGCAATGGCTGTGTCACACTGCATTTTCTCCTCAAGTCCTTGTTTTCCAAACTATAAAAAAATAACAAGGGATATTAATTTTCTTCCTTTTCATTCAAACTCATTGTGCTGAGAAAAACCATGTTATATTCCAGGGAGTAAAAACAGAACTTTACTAAAATAAACATGTTTTTGTGTGACTGAGATTTGCTCACAGTGTCCATCTGGATGGGGCTTTGAGTAAACTGGTCTCATGGAAGATTCCCTGCCCCTGGCAGAGGGGCTGGAAATGGGTGAACTTTAAGGACTCTTCCAACCCAAATCATTCTGTGATTCCATGATTTTAGGAATGTAAATACAATTTTGGTGACAGTCTGTCACTCTTTATCTTCCTCCAAGCTCTGTTTCACCTGAGGTCTGGGTGGACAGATCTTTTTTTATCCTGGGGGAGAAGAGTGGTAGCACTACATTATTCCAATTACCCGGAGAGATTTTGGCTGAAGGATGTGGCCCCACAGGCCATTTTTTAATTAGATATTGTTAAACCACAGACTTTTAAGATCTGTCTTTTTGGATAGAACTTATGAGCTCATCCACCTTTCCTAACCTGGACTGATGGACCATCTCTCTGCACTGGTTTGCAGCACTAATCCTACACAACCATGGCAGGATCTTTCTTCCCTACATGTGGAATTGCCAGTGACCCTACAGGGATTGCTCGTGGCAGCCACAGACACTCACAAGCTGCTGTGGTTGATACCAACTTTTGGGCCAAGTCTTGGCAGGATATATAATTCCAAGATCTGAAAAACACCTCGAATGACATAGATGGATTTAGGATTTTGCCATGTAAACACGGACTTGGCAGTGGGAGTCTTGTCATGAACTCACTTTCACGACAGGGATTTACTACCCAGGTACTAAAGCCTTGCCTCTGCATTTGGTTAATGCTGTCATTTTGGGTTCTCTGAATTAAAGATATGATTGGAAGCCAAAAGATATTTTATAGGCACTGTTACTTTCTATAGCAAAGAGATATTTTATAGTCAGTGTTACTTTCTGGAGCAAACATTTATGAGAGTCTGAAACTTGATACACAAATATTTGAACGTTTTCCCACATCCGTATGGTGAATCACTTATATAAATACATTCTGCAGCCTTAGCAAGGCAGGATCCGTTTCAGTAAATCCCCCTTTTAGAAAATCTCTGTCATTCTCTAATCAGCTTTCTCTTTTTAGTTTTCATCCATATGTACATTGAGAAGTTCAGTAAACAGCGAGTTCGGGGAGGTAACTAGAAAAAGAGTTTCCAAAATCATTTTAAAACATTCCTAATCAAAACCCAAGCAAGGATCATAATCAATTTGTCCTATGGACTTTTTCATTAAACTTTTTCATTTTTTTTATTTGTAAAACACACTCTTGTTTGCTTTCCTCTTTGAAAACGTTTGAAATGAGATGCTTAAGGGCAGTCAATAAGTTAAGGCATAAAAAAAAAATGGTTCCACTCATCACTTTGCTAGGAATGAGGTTGTTAATTTCTTTTTATTTTATTTTATTTTTTTTTTCAAGTGAAAGTTGTTAAAACTGATAGGTCTGGGCTGAACAGAGCTGAGGGAAGTTTCTGTTTGATGGTATCTGTGCTGAGGGAAAGAATCACATTTCAAGTGTTTGGGGATCAAAGGCAGTGAAGGCAATCACGTAAGTTCCAAATTGGATTGCTATGGCATATTTTATTTATGTAAACCTTGCCAAAGGAATCAAATCACTGGAATTGAAATACCTGATTCAAAGGGCTACCTTGCAGAAATAACAGCAGATTATAGGGTTGGCAAAGGATAAAACCCTACACCTGCTCGTGTAGTGGCAGTGAAGGAAGGAAACAAGTAATACTCCAGGCTGAAAAACAGTGCTACAAAGACACAAGTCATCAGTCTGGAGAAATGGAGCTCTCAATTAGAACCATCAAGTATGATTTGCTCTGAGACAGTGCAGAGGTTTGATATGATCCCTTTGGCAAAATAATCACAACCTACCACGGCCACTGTGCTCTCAGAGTTCCTTAATGACAAGGTGGGGAGATCCAGGCTCTCATTTAGACCTGGAGCACTTGTGGCAACGACAGCAAAGGGCAGCAGATCTGATTAAGCAGATCGGTAGCTGAAGCTAGAGGAGGCTGAGTGGATCAGGATCCCGATGGTGCCAACTTCCCTTGCAACCAGTGAGGAATTCCTGCCCCATCCATACAGCAGTTCCACCAAAGTAGATGGGAATCGTCACAAACAGGTTAAAATTGCAAACTGGGATCGTCTTTTTTTAATGAGAATTTCAGAACCCTGCAAGTAAAGATGACTTCTTCCTGCCCTTGAGAGAACTGTTTTCCTCAGCAGGCTCTTTTATGATCACCTGAGAGCAGCTGTGTTGGTTGAGGGGACAGAAAGTGTCAGTGAAACTCTGATCTCACAATCATCTCATTTTCTCCAACATTCAATTTTAGGCTTTTTTTTACCCTGTTTGCTGCAGTGAAGCTGAATAACATGGATAACAACACTTAAGTATAGCAACCATCAGTGCTGTCTGTTCTGTAGAAACAACAGTAAATACATTCTAATTTTGCTGTTATAACTTGACAATAGTCCATTTTGCCTTTTCATTGATGGCAGATTTCTCAGCAGAGACAAACAGTTCTCTCTGTCCTAGGTACAGCCAATGCCTTTACTTAGTCCATAAATTTCCAGATACTTTCTTTGATCTCTGATGCTTTTGGAATTTAGGTCTGGAAGATTTTTGACAATGGCCAATTCACTACTTACATTTTTATCAAAAAGTTTCTTATGGTCTGGTGCTATTTGGGGCAGGGGATAAGCAGATCTTGGCTCAGCAGCTCAGCTGAGTGTTCCACAAATTCAGGCTTCCCAATATCTCACTCTATCACTCACTACATCACAAATTATCCATTAGGAGCCCTTTGCCAGTTAAAGGTTTTCAGATTCTGGTCTTTTCAGTGAATTTGTTGCAAGACTGGATGTCCTCAGCAGATTTGTTTTTCATCAGCGTGGCCTCTCTGACAACTTGGGTCCTACCTGGATAAGATAAGATAAGGTAAAATATCTATTTCCCTTTTTATTGGTCTTGGCCCGTGGTGTAACAAATGGCAGGTGGGGATGGGACAAACAGCTTCATGTGTGAGAGGATTCCTCTTTGCTTCCTTTCCCTGTCTACCACACAAACAGGGAAAGCACTAAATATGTGCTAAAATGTTTTAGGGTAGAGCTGGGGCAATATTGCAGCATTTCACTGGGGCAGGGGCAGGAGGAAACCTCTCCTTGTGCTGTTTAACAACAGGCAGGAGGTAGGAAAATGTTTCAGAGAGATCAGGCCCTGGGTCTGACCCCTCCTGACACTACTGTAATCTGCTGAGGGATTTTCCCCTGGAATCTAAGCACCAATTTGTTTTAAAATCTATCACTGTCACCAAGAAATTGCAAAGTAGCAGCAGTCACCATCACCACCTGACCCTGCAGTGTTCTGTTCTGGCTGCTGGTGGAGGCCAATGTCTCTCACACAGAACACACACCAGCTGGCAAACAACAGCCTTCAGTTCAGAAATCCCTCTTTAAAATCCATATCATATCCTCCAATTGTTATGTTTAGTTTTCTTAAAGAATTTAATGTATTTATAGAGAATGAACGAGCAGTGGGTTGGGCAGTCATTGGCCTAAGCGCCAGAAAAATCTAAATTAATTTCTCAAATCCAACAAAAGACAGAAGAAGTGACATGAGAACAAGTTTCTTAGTCTACTCTGCTTGGTTTGCAAATATCTGGGGTGAGGAACTGTATCCCCAGGTATATGTTCAATGTTTGAACTCCTGGAGCACCTCCAGAGTGACAGCACTGCACTTCCCAGGGGACAGCAGTGCTAAAGGACAATCCAACAGTATTTTGAATATGTGCCAGCTGTGCAGTGTTGTTTTATTTATATTTGTACCCAACCACCTCCCTTTTTGTCCGTTTGAAGGCTTGCTCTGAGGCCAAAGGGGCTGGACCTGCTGCCAAGGGTGCAGCTCACAAGTACCTTCAGGACCTGAGAACCAGAGGCAGCTGTGCAGGAATCCTTAAAAAATAAAATAAAATTAAATAAAATTAAATTAAAAAAAAAGTTGGTTTGGAGGTTTTCCTCTTACAATCAAAAGCAAGGAGCACAACCATTGTTTTTGTCAACATTTAGTCCTTTTTTTTTCCTCTAGAGATTTCTATTTTTGCAGATTCAAGTGTTTGATAGTTCAAATAATCTTTTGATGAAAAACAAGGAGGTGTTTTCCAGAGGAGACCAGATCCAGGCTGACTTTGCTCTGCCAAAGGCAACGAAAGCATTTGCCACTGACTTTCAAGATATCCCTTCTAGGCTGATCATAACCCTGTTAAAAACCCTCTTCCTTGTGTTTCTGTTGACTCTCAAAGTCTGACCTTCCTATCCCACACTGATGTCTAAGAAAAGAGCTTCAAAAAACCTTTTTTAAAATTATGTCTGGGAGCTTTACATGAAAACAAAAAGCAACAGCTATGTGCTACCATAAAGTGAAATATGTGAATTTTAATGTCTCCAAAACCACCTGACGACCTCACACTTGGTTTAGGACATTCTTCCTAGAAAACCTACTTTTATTTCACCTTTATCAATTACTCATTCACCTTCACACCCAAATTTAACCTAATTTAACTTAAATGTTTTAGATTAACTTCATAAAATGCTTCTGAATATCTGTAACTTTCCTGCACTTTAAGCATTTTTGCTGCCAACAGTAATGCAACCTCAAGTCTTTAACCCTTCCAGGAGTAACTTTGGATAATCAACAGCATCAGCACATTGATTAATAACTATATTTTAATAAAGCGTGTTGCATTATGATCTTTAGTGAAAACAATGTGGCCAAGAATAACGTCTTTATTCCTTGTATGTAGCTTGGGAATTTACATGTAACACCACCCTGTTTTCTGATCTTTTTTGAAAGCCAGCCTTGCAAAACCATAATTACACACCTGGGGAAGCCAGAAGAGGGTTTTCTATGTTTTAAGGCAAGATCTACAAAATTAATTGCAGATCCTAAAATATTCTTTATTTCAACAATATGGATATTTAACCTGGATTATAAGGTAAAGCTAGAGTGATAGTCATATTCAAAAATTTGTAGTTGTCCATCCATCCATCCATCGTTTATTAACTCATTTTCTTCTCTACTTTACATCTGTGAACAGTGGTTAGGAGAAATAAAATCCTCAGGCATTGCCAAGCATTTCAGGAAGGGTGGTCAGCGTATCTGAAACACATTTACCATCTGGTGGCAACTTAGAATATCTCTATTTAATGCTTGAAATGAAGAAAAATCTGAGTGACATAAAACCACTGAGTAACAGCATCATTTAGCTGAAACCTGCCCAATATTTGGTTGTCTACAATGGCAGATTGAAACAAGAAAAGCAAAGAGCTTTTCCAACCCATGGCACCAACAGCAGGAGCTCCATGTGCAGCAACCTGGGGCAGAAACCCCAACTCTGGCTCCAGGACTTTGGGGTGTTGTTGTGTTAAGGAAAAAGCAAAACAGAATTCCTTCTTTCTCTCTCCTGCACAGACTTTCTTTGTTGTTTGAGGTAAGTAGGGCTGGCAGTTTTGGGACCACATTTCCTGTGTTTGGTGGCCTCAAGGCCTTCAGTCCCAGGGCTTGAGATCCACAGAAGTGGGAACTCCCAATGTCCTGTCACTCTGTCCCATGCCTTGTCTCCTCCTGCATTTATCCACCTTGTTTCATAAAGGCAGAAAAGAGACCAAGACTTTCTCATCCTCACAGTGCAATATTGCCTTTCTCATTTTACAAGATCTTCCCTTAAACCCAGGATTTACAGGATTTTGTAAATTAGCAGGAAGGAGGCAACTGTTTCTGTATATTTTCCACGAAACTGAATTTTTTAAGGGTCCTCTTTTTTCTTTCCCGTATGTTAAAAAGATTCCAGAAAAGTCTGGCTTAGCCCAAGCAATCTCTAATTAACGTGCAGAGGGTTATCTTCAGGTAATTTCTGGTCTAACAGTGCCTGTGAACAATGCTGAGAAATTACAGTGTTTTTTATTTTCCAGTAGAAATGTGAAATAAGAACCGCTCTATAAAACCCCCTCATACCCATCACTTCCCACCTCATTTGTTTAAAACCTGGTAGTTTTATGGCTTGTCTGCACCTCTCCTGCAATGGGAATAATAAGAGGAAATGATGTGATTTGTCCATTGGTTTCAGCACAAAAAAACCCCTCACGTTTCTACTGCAACCAACACATGCCTTTAAAAGACACAACAGCAAATTAATCAGGAGTAAACACGAGTCTCTTCTGCCTGAGGGGTCTGTGTAAAAGGGTAAATAATCAAAAGGAAGGCTACAGCTGATTTATATTTCTTTATGATGATCAAAGGCAAATGGACTTCAACAAGGAATATAAATTCTGTGTGAAAACTCACTTTTTCTGCTGCATATAAAATTGAAAAGCCTTCTCCACTGAGCTAGATCTAGTTTAAAATCCATTAGCTAATACTGCGTGCCCTAAGGTTAAAAAAGGAGCAAAAATCCAGAGGTGGACTAGACATTTCAGAGAGTTTTATATGCATCCCCCAAGTTTTATGTGTCTTTCTTATTTTTAGCTGGAGATTAATAGATGTTGAGTTGTCTGACTTGTTTAAATAATTGTTGTTGTCACAAAGTTTCTTATATATATAATCAGCTAATGAACTGTGATCTCTATTAAAAGTAAATCAGCATCAAAAAAAAAAAACAACAAAAAACAAATAGAAGAACTAACCAGCTCTACTCTGAAATTTGAGGTGAGATTGGTCTCTTCTGAGTGAAGAGAGGAGCCCTGAGCCCCCATGGAATTCCGCCTGGGACTCCATGGGATTTTGGGATGGATCCACAGGCAGGATGGTGGGATCCTTATCCTACTGTTCACTATGCTAGAAGTTTGGATCATGGATTAAACAGCCTGGAACAACCACCACTGCTCCAAAGAAGCCAAAAAGTTCTTTTTTAGCCCTGACTGGTTTTATGAATTTTAGATTTTGGGGGCAGTGGAAGGATGTAGTAAAACCTGATGATTAGAGAGAAATAAACCCAGTGAAATGGAAAGGTACATCCTCCTCCAGTGCTGGAGGTTGGTGGGCTTTTAAACCTTTATTACCAGGAAAACAAAGCCAAAATATTCCACAAAAGTTTCTACAACTGTTTCAAAAAGTAAAATAATGTGCCCAATCTGTCACTATTTTACGCTTTCTGTACACTATTTTTCTCTTCTTCTCTTCTCTTCTCTTCTCTTCTCTTCTCTTCTCTTCTCTTCTCTTCTCTTCTCTTCTCTTCTCTTCTCTTCTCTTCTCTTCTCTTCTCTTCTCT
>NW_020884895.1:9341113-9428988 GCF_003945725.1 Corapipo altera
CTTCTCTTCTCTTCTCTTCTCTTCTCTTCTCTTCTCTTCTCTTCTCTCTTCTCTTCTCTTCTCTTCTCTTCTCTTCTCTTCTCTTCTCTTCTCTTCTCTTCTCTTCTCTTTTCCATATTCTATTTTTTATTCTATATTCTATATTTTATATTCTATATTCTATATTCTATATTCTATACTCTATATTCTATTTTCTATTTTCTATGCTCTATATTCTGGTTTTTTTCTATTTGAAATTCTATTTTCTATTTGAAATATCTACTTTCTACTTCCTCTATTCTTTTCTGGTCTATTTAACCTTAAACATCCAAACCTCCCAAAATTCTGCATCACCTTTTTTTTCTAGGATCTCTAAGTCCTTTATTCCTGCAAGTTTTACACCCTGCACTACCCTGCAGCATCTTGCAAGGAAATGTCCTACTCTAAAACCCTTTTACAGGTTTTGAATAAAATAATTTTTAAATGTTACAAAAACTACTTGAAGGGGGATAGAAATCACAGGAATATTTTTATTTAGCTTTTAAGCTCTTTAGTGATGGAATTGCTTTTTTCTAATTTTGTATCCCCAATAATAACAGGATTATTTTGATTTAAAAAGGGGGGTTGTGGAGTTATGTGAAGCAACCTGGCTGTATGTGATTTAAATCTTGAATGTTTTTAGCTATACACTGAAAATAGTGTATTTTTATAATTCACTGGACAATAAATGATGCTGAATAAGATCAAAAGACCTTCAAAATTAGAGCTTCATATTCTAAGATGTAAATTTTTATGTCACAAAACACTTCTCAACACAAGGGTTTGTCCTGTCTATCCTTTTTTAGGATATCAGAAGTCACTGCACTGCCCTAATTCTGCTCCTGTCTAAACAAACAGGTCTTTTATTTGGATTGGAAGGAAACTAAGGCAAGTGCTGGGTGCTCCTGAAAAATCTTATTTGTAAAGCGTGTGGGGATCTCCAAGAATTTATCCAAGATCAGAGAATTAATTTGGTTTGAAACCTTCAAACAAAAAATTTTACCAGCAAAATCCTTCCTTCTAGTGGGAGGTTCCATACCCCTGGTAGGGGTTGGAACAAGATGGTCCCTAAGGTTCCTTCCAACCCAACCTATTCTGTGATTCCATAAAATTTATGAGAATAAATGTATTAAATATTTAAAATTCCTGCGTGTGCAGGAAAATTCTGGAAGCCATCCAGGCTGGACACCCCTAGTTTTCAGCTCTAGGATTCAGCTGCCAATTGCACTGTGCATATTTAATCAAGGGTACTATTGTTTAAAGTGCTTCATTTAAATTCTTCAATTAATTGAAAAAAATCATAAATAACTCTCGTAGAATTGTTCTGTCTCTGCCAAGAATAATTAAAACCATTTAGCAGAATGAACCTACTAATTGTGTGTGTTTGGCATTCCTAATTCACCATAAAGCTGCAGGTTCCTCTATGATGCAAGTCACTGATACATCTACTTTATTTTATATTTGGGGGGATGAAATATTGAAAACTTTGCTCACATCATCACTGATCTGTCTGGGATTTTTTTCACATTCTCCCTCTTTCTCTGCTCCTGAAGTAAAACACCAACAAATTAAAGACCTCATTGTGCTCAATATGTATTTTATAACAGATCGATTTCTCCATGAGATATTAATTAGTTCATCTTTTCTCTCTTTAATTTTTAATGCTTTAGGAATGATCAAAATGAGACCAGTGACTGGATGTGGAAAAATACACCCCTTTGGAGAATTTGTTACTTTAGCAGACACAAATATACATATATATGTACACATAAAGTAGATATTTCATAATACTGGTCTCGCTTTTGAAATGCAAGATACATTTGAATTTTCAGCAGGAGCTCTGAAATGCAGGTCCATGAGTGTTTGGGATGTGCTAAAGGTGTCAAAGGTGGCATCTGCCACTTCCTTGGAGGAGCAATATCTGCAGAAATGGTGCCCAATATCAGAGGAGAGAATTTCCCATCAGACTGGAGGTGCTTCTCTTACTTTTTTAGTCTGTGCATTCTCAAATCATTCCTGGCAAGTTCACAACGGTATTTTAAATAATACATGAACTATCTGAGATCTGTATGAAAACTCCCATTGATTGCAAGGACCTTGTGTCTGATCTGCATCCTGCTTCCTTCCAAAGAACTTTCCAAAAATGCCTCGTGCCAAAAATCTCAGCAGCAGGAGCTACAATCAGGCAGGGGAGGCCCCACTGTTCTCTGAAAGAGAAAAGTGCTGACCATGCTCAGAGGATTTGGGACATATTGTCACCTTGTTTGCCTACCCAGGGCAAAACTGCTCTCATTGGCAATCATCCTTCCATTGTAAAATAAAACCAAACTTTTCAAAATAAGCATATAAAAGATATTTTAAAAGAACCCGGGGCCTTGTCCATGTAAAAATAGTTGTTGCTTCAACAAATATTTATTGGACAACTAAGATTTAATTTATTTTTTTTTTTTATTTCAGACCCGTTATATCTCCTTTTCATGGGACATCTTAAAAATAGCAGGTTTTATGAGGCCAGTCTTTCAACAATGTACACAAAGTGAAATGGAATCCTGTAGCAAAATAGTAAGAAAACCCCAAAAATATTACTTTTTATCTAAAAAGGTTTCCCTTTTTTAGTGCCCTTTTTTTGATGAAGTGGACATTTCTGCCTACAAACCTTTCAGCTTCCTTGAGGTAAGCTGGTATCACATATTGTAAAAAAAAGGGTTTAAGGGCATCATATAAGAAAATGTCAGGCAATCAAGAGTCATCCAGTCCATCTCTCTTCCCTAAGACCTGATCAACCTGAGAACCCTTCCTTGTTTATCGAGATTATTCCCACAATGCTCCAGACTTACAACATCCTACTTTACAAAAATCCTGTAATGCCTGAGCAGAATCACCTTCCCTACAATTTAATCTCAATACTTCTTGTCCCCCTCTGTGTGGGTACAGCAAACAGGTTTTTCCCATCTTTTCAAGAGCATAAAATAATAGTAATTCAGTGTGGTTGTGCAACTTTTTTAAATGTTTGTTGGGTTTTTTTGCCTGCTGTAGGAAAGGGAAATGCAGATGATGAATGGGAGCACTCAGTGGCAGGAGAGAAATGATTTGCACTTAGTGCTTAAAATGTGTAAGTTGTAGTGCTGTATAACCACTAAAAAACTTGAGATGATGTATAAAACACTGAGCCAGTGTTGCTACTTTAACCTCTATCACACATCCCCCCGACTTTGTACCACTTGTGAAGCATTGCAAGAAGGTTTCCTGAGCATTAAGACAACCTTTGTTTTAAAGACTGTATTAAGAATTAATGAATTTAGGAAAAAAAAGAATTTTTTTATTTTATTCCTGTCTGTGTCATCTCAAGTTGAGAATGTTATGATTTTGAGAAGCTTTAAGCTATTTATTTCTTTAACTGTAAAGTCCATCCTCAAGCAAAATTTTGACCTTGACCTGATTGTTCTGTGTCAGGCTTTGGATCAGGATTGGAGATGTTTAAATGGCTTCAAACCGACAGAGAGTAGGTTTAGATTGGATATGAGGAAGAAATTCTTCCCTGTGAGGGTGGGGAGGCCCTGGCACAGGTTGCCCAGAGAAGCTGTGGCTGCCCCATCCCTGGAAGTGTCCAAGGCCAGGTTGGATGGGGCTTGGAGCAACCTGGGCTAGTGGAAGGTGTCCCTGCCCATGGCAGGGGGTGGCACTGGATGGGCTTTTAAAGTCCCTTCCAACCCAAATCACCTCATGATTCCATGATTCTATGATCCAGATACGCTGCACATTCAGCAAAGCAGAGATTCCATAAGTCTTTTCTTAGGGAAACCACCCACCAACAGCAGGCACAACAAAGCAACATTTTAAGGTGTGTTACAAGTGGGAAGCATCTCCAGGGACACAGTGCACATGTTTTATCACTGTACCTGGGACAACAGAATGATCCTGGAGCTTGTTTCCTCCTGCAGCAAACACTTTTAGCCCTTGCCACAATCCCTCAGGCATTAATCCTTTAATTTGTTCCCTGCTAATGCATAACCAGCTCATTTGCTTCTATCCCAAATCCCTCCCTGCCCCTCTATACTTTGAGATGCCATGGAATAGACCGTGGTGTTTATTTTTTATTTATGCAGCTTTTCATAATATCATTTATTGCACGTTTGTGAGAAACAGCCACCTGGTCCCACTGGGGAGCAGGCTGATGCACGGACAACAGATCCCAGAGAAAATCTTGGACAGGATAAAGGTCTTCCCATGTATTTCCAGCTACTTCTTGTTCTCAATAAGATGCTGTTACTCCCAGGCCAGGGCTCAGGAACTCATTGAGTGGAAGTGGAACCTTTTAACATACAAAGCATGAAGCTGTCAAACAGAAAAATTCTGCTTCCAACTATTGACATGCTGGGAAAGATGAGTTTGTGGTTAATGGATTGAGGTTAGGACTATGGGATTTAATTCTCTACACCACAGACTTGCAGTATAGTTTTAAGGAAATCATTTATCTCTCTATGCATAAATTTTACACCTGCAGTGTAGGTGATAGTAGTGATATAGCAGTGATAGCAGCAATTCCTTATCCACGCTCTCCCTATTCCTGTTTCTGAACATTTTTTACTCTGTGTCTGCAAACTGACACCCCAAATATTAATCTCTGGGTGCTGTGACCAGCAACATGTAGAATTTTCTATAAGCAGAGGTTTTCCAAGAAAACACAGCAATGATGGAGGTCCATTCTCAATAAAGTCATTACATGGAATGGTGAATAAAGCCAAATAACACTAAAAATGACCAAAAGAGGGGAAGATTGTCAAGTATATTCACATCAAATATTTTAAGATCATCAATTAACAGAATCATCAGGTTTGGAAAAGACCCTCAAGATCATTGAGTCCAACCTTGACCCATCACCAGCTTGTGACCCAGCCCAGAGCACTGAGTGTCACGTTCAGTCATTCCTTGGACACCTCCAGGGATGGGGAGTCCACCATCTCCCTGGGCAACCCCTTCCAATGCTTGAGAACACTTTCTATGAAGAAATTCTTCCTGATGTCCAACCTGAGTCTTCCCTGGAACAGCTTGAGGCCTTTTCCTCTTTTCCTGTTGTTATTTACCTGGGAGAAGAGGCCAGACCTTGGTACAACCTTTACTCAGGTAGTTGTAGAGAGCACATGTATGACATGTAAGATGAGTAGTCTAGGTGTCTGAGCAGGCTGCAATGTCAGCTGGAAGTCCTTCTGGAACATATGGAGGACATTCAAATCCTGAGTAGGGCAGATCTTGGATCCAGCAGTGTATTTTAAAGTGCTTAAAACAAGTTAGGAGGGGGGTACGGTTCAGCCAAGGCTTCCTGTAATCTGCATAACAATAAAAACAATATCCTTGAAGTGCAAAATTTTAGCCCCTGTCAGCATCTTCTGCAGAAATTGAACTTTAATAAGAAAACTGAGATTTCTATTTAGTTTTACAATGTGAATATTTTCCATGCAATGTGGCCAAAGCTGACCAGATCTCTGGGATGGCAGGGAAGAGCTTTACAGTGAGGGTGGCTGAGCACTGGGACAGGCTGCCAGAGGGGTGCTGGAACCTCCTTCCTGGAGATATTCAAGAGTCATCTGGACACATTCCAGTAGTGCTCTTGAGGAGACCCTCTCTGGGCAGGGAGGTTGGACTGAATGATCTCCAGGATAATTCTAACCTTGATCATTCCGTGACTGTGTGAAAGGCAATTTCAGCAAGAGAGGGAGTGAGCTCTGGTCCAAGAGGGGAATGTTCTCCAAGGGCCTTGGGTCACTCTGCAAAGCTGGGAGGTTTGAATCCAGTGGGTCCCTGAAGGGTGTTTAAACCATGGAATAGCCACTGAAATGGAGCTGGTGATCTCTGGACCACTGCTCAGTGGCCAAAGGAAAGGTCCTCCTCTCACATGGGGAAATGGAGGGGATGCACTGACTCCTCTGATAGGACCTGAGGGAATGGCTGGAGCTGTGTCAGGGCAGGGTTGGGCTGGATCTCAGGAAAAGATTCATCCTCCAGAGGGTGGTTGGGCACTGAACAGGCTCCCCAGGGTTCAGTCACGTCCCCAAGGCTGCCAGAGCTCCAGGGATATTTAGACAACACTCTCAGGCACATGGTGGGATTGTTGGGGTATCTGTGCAGGGATAAGAGTTGAACTCCATGATCCTTGTGAGTGCCTTCCCACTCAGGATATTCTGTGATTCCTGATGAGTTCCAGTGTTCTGGGCACCCACTCCAGAGAGCTGAGCCCCAGCCAGCTTGTCAAAACAACAATATCCAGCTGGGAGAAAAATACAGGGAGAAGGGAAACCATGAAAGCCCGTGAAGGAACCAACTGGGCATGTTCCCACTGGATCAGGGAGTACTGCACTGGAATGGTGGGTTTGGGATGTTTCTCTCTGCAAGGTTGATTTGTTCATGTCCCACACATACTCTCAGGGAGCTCCAAGCACTCACACCAGCAGGCCACCAGAAGCTGGAATTTTGGAGAAAAGTTGGGACACCATATGACATATTCTCCCCTTTTGGCAATTTTTTCCCCAAAACCCAAATCTGGTATTTTCTTGATGACTTTAGCAGAACAGATTCACATTGTGGGGGGAGAATTTAATGCCTCAGCCTTCAAACCAGGCTGCTTTTTTGTTGGGAGATGCAGATCTGCCCACAGATATACTGCAGCTTCCCAGAGAGATAGAACCATTAATCTCAACAGAACAACCAGTACCTAAAAAAACCAGTTTTTCTGTGGCTCAGCTTTCCTATCGATGAGGATTTTTTGTTAGCTCTATGTGTTATCTTAAATTCCCAAAATGCTTAAAAGGTTTTTTTTCTCCTTTTTTTTTTTTTTGTAATTTTATTTGAAAACAGGCCTCTAATACTTGCAAATTCTTAAACATTTACGGATAAACTTATGAATCTGCAAGCACTTGCAGATTTCCCATGACAGCTTGAATCCCTATATTAAACCTCATCTGGTAACTGCAAGTGTCAAAATTATTTCTACTCTGTTGAATCAGCCTAAGCTTGTCATTGCATCCAAGAGAAGTGGAAAATTAAAGTGAATTTCTTTGCTTCGTAGCCTGATACATGAAAAAACATGTAGGAATGAGCAGCACATACAAAAACATAATTTTAAATTACATTAGTTCAGGTTCTCTGGAGAGTTTCCTGTGCCACCAGGTAGGTAGAGACAATCTTCCTCAGTAATCACTATTATTTATTGATTTTCTTTAATACTTTGTGAAGGAAAGAAAAAAAAAGTACATGTGGGGGTATTTCCAGGAATCCAGTTGAATGTTTTCCTAAAGTTTCTAATGAGAAAGAGTGAGAAGTCAGAAAAAGAGTGAAAGATGGAAAAGCTCCTTTCCATGCCACCATGTAATTAAGTTGTTAAAATGCCTTCAAATTTTATGTGAGTGAGAGGTATTAATGTACATTTAATTAATTCATTCAAAAATGAAATGCTTTTATGGGAATCGCAAAGCTTGAAAGAGTCAAAATATCAAATATTCCATTATTTGTGCTTCTGACATGTTGTGTATATGTTAATATTTTATTCACTATATTATTTCATCTCCTCTTCTTATCTCTTTTTCCCAGTCTCTCAGATGAATACAGGTGAAGTAAAGTGCATTTTAAAGTGTTCCACAATAATCTTTCCTTCTGACCATCCCTTGGGAGCCTTTTTTCTGTTGGTGTGTTCAATACAAGGGATAGGAAAGGCAAAAACATTTTTCAGTGTTATTTTGGAGCCTCTTTCCCCCTCTCTGCTCCCTGGAGCCAGTTTGTGCTTTGCCCTCTCTTTTCTTTTTCACTTGGCCTGATTCTCCTGCCATTTATCTCAAGTTTACACCAGAGCAAGGAGGCTGGTTCTGGTGTGCTCACTCTGATTCCAGCATCCTTGCCTTGTATCCATGGGTATGGGAAAAGCTCTGCACTATAGCTTTGGGTTTGATTAGATTTAAGAATATTATTTATGTCAGTCCACATTCTTCTGATGTGGAACAGATATTAGTGCCTTGTACCAAGAGTACTCTTGTAGTTTTAGAGAAAAAAAAGTCTCCAATAGTTCTTTTTTTGTCCTTGATTGACTGGATGTTTGTATGGAAAAGGGTTTGGAGATCTGATCATTCCACCTTCTCTCTTCGTGCCTCACACAGCAATCTCTGTGTGATGAATAGCTGTGATTCCTGAAACAAACGGATGACTACATCGAAATAAAACAAACGGGTTGTAAAACTTAATTACACCCCCATAAAGAAACAAAACAGACCCTTGCAAGGTCAGCAAGTCCTAAACCTCCCTGCTATCCTAAGAATAAAACATGGTAGAACTTGAAATGTTTTTAGGCGCCTGTTCGTCCAAGAATGCATGAATTATGACAGGTTGTAGAGACAACCATTTAGCTTTAGCTGTAAGAAAACCCATATATTAAATACTTAGCTGTAAAATGTATATGTGTATGACATAATTAATATGCACGAAGTAGCTAAAATAAATACCAAATGTACACTGTGGTAGGTGTGCAGGGAATCAGTCCTCATTTCTGTCCCCCAGCCAACTGTTTGCTTTTTCCATATAATAAACTTCTATTCAATTATAATTTGAGACTTTGTTTTTCACATCTGCTCGTTCTCTGCGTAGCCCAGGTCTCACAGACACCCTGAAGGACTCAGTGAAGCATCCCGGTGATGTTTCTTCTCCACAGCACTTCCAACAGGGAACATCTGAAACCCCAAAGAGCGGGGAAGCCCTTGCTCTCCTCAGGTAGAACCATTCAGGACGAGCTCCAGCTGGGAATGAACCGTGGGTTGGGTTCTCCATCAAAACTCTGTCCTCAGCTTTGTCTTGACAACACCCCTTTACATTCCTACAGCCCAGACAACGAGGGAGCTTTGCGGAGCTCTGGTAACGCTGAGCAATCAGAGCTTTTGAACCAACTTTTTGAAAAATGATTGCTTTAATTTACACTCCTTAACTGCCCTGAGGCGGCTCCTTGAGTGGTCTCATTAAGGCCTAAAGAGGACATCGATTACTCAGCACGACACTGAATTAGACCTTTTATTTGGGGGTTTGGATGGAGACACAAAGCTCTGGCTGAGTGAATCGCTTTTCCCGGTTTCACTGGTCCTGGGAATGGGTTGGTTCTGACGATTCGAAGACAAAATTTCCCAAGAATACCTTTTGCAGTCCTGCCACGCTCTCAATTCCCAGGACGCACCAGCTGAGATTGGAGGGAGGTTTGACTTCCAGCCAGACTCTTTACTCAAGAAAAAAAACCCCTGTTTTTCAAGTATTATGAAAGAAAAAGGACAGCGAAGAGACTGCATTAAATGTTTTAGAAGACCAATTCATGCTGCTTTATATCTTCTCTCCTTTTAGTGCAGGCACGCAGAGAACATATTTCTACTCATCTGGTTGATAGTCTCCTTCCTTTAAATTGGGCTCTTTTTTTGCTTGTCTTGACTGGAAGTTGAGAAGAGGAGACTACATTTGCTTGGAAAAGTCATTTAAATATGTAAGAGTTTTATCAGCAGAAAGCCTTCATTATTGGAAAAACATGAATATGAGCTACTAAAGAGACTCAGAGAAAATGCAGGAGACAGGAGGTGAGGATTACACTGCTATCAGTGATGTTTAAAGGATGGGGAGAGAGGAAATTTAAATAATGTTCTATCTTTGGCAACAGACCTGCTGTGGAGGGAGGAAGCAAAGGTATGCAACTTAAAAGCTCTACAAACTGGTGCAGAAATGAAACCACCTTTTTTCCTCCTTAGTGTTTTATGGCTGCTTCTTTCCACTTAATTTTACAGCCTGGCAAGGCAGATAATTCCTTGGATCTTCTCTGTCATATCCAAACATTTTGGTTTTGTTTAAACTCATCCTCATATAACTCTGCTTCCTCCTGGGTTTGCCTCAGGGCTTTAGAGGTGTTTGGTTTTTATGGTTCTCCTTTTGTAATCAGAAGCACAAGCATACCTTGTATCATGTTGTGTTTGCCATGAATTCACACACATATGAATTAATTTATAGCATAAGGTGAGATTTAGAGCAAAGGGACGAGCAATAGACAGTGACTTTCTGACTCCTCCCTCTGCAAGAGGCAGGATTGCTAAACCTCCAACAATTCACTTAAAACCTGCAACTGATTTTCTCCTTGTGTAAAATAAGATAATGTGAGGGCAAACCAATTATGCCTGCAGACTATGGAGGCTCTATATTCCATTATTATCAATATTTATATGTGATGTGGCATTAAACTTACAAATAGCAAATGGGATTTTTTTCATAAAGTATAAATAATTAGCATTGCTTTATTTCGGCTACAACATCTGTTAATTCTCCTTTGCTGGTCTATTTTCTCACTTTTTATGCTGCAGAATCAGAGAGGAGAACAATTAAATGATGTATCATGCTTAATTTCATAACCTGGGGAAATTTCATGAAGAGTAAGAAAAAGAAAAATGAAGGTTGAACATCAGGGCAGGAGGTAAAAAAGGATCATTAAAAAAGTGCCCCAGGATATCTCATCACTTGGGTGTCTCAAAACTAGTCTGGAAAATCGACTTCAGTGTCTATTGTAGGAAACAACCCTTCCAGCTTGCACAGGGTGGGCTGGAAAAACCTCATCCCTTTGTTTTCCCGTTGTTTGCTGTGTTGTTTTCTGGGACATGACCATGCAAGTTCCTTCTGTTTGCAACAGAGGTCTGGATAAGTAACATGGGAAACATCTTTCCTTTTCATAACCATTATTTCCAGCTCCCACCAAGCTCAGCTGCTGTGAAGACCCCCAGGCAAGAGCAAGTTCAAGGGGTGGCTCAGAGCCAGCAGAGAGTGGAGAAATCCCTCCCTGTCTCCATCCTGGGGAGAACATATTTCTCAACACTCTCTTGCCAGAGCCTGCTGACTCCCAGAATTACCAGAATTGAAAATATTTATAACAAAAAGCTTTGAAATCACATCTCTGTCTTGGTCATAGCAAATGATACAACAACAGCTGCTTCCTCCCAATTAATTGCATTTAATGGTGCCCAGAATGGGATGCAGAGGCAGTTCCTTCAGATGAAGATGTCAAAACTAATGGAGTGAACTATCTCAAGGTGTGATTAATTCTTTGGCAAATATTTTTCTTTATTAGGGCGTTAATTAGATTACTTTCTGAATTCTCAGTTAATAAAAATATTAATATTTGATATTTATCTACTGCCAGCAGACACTAATAGCTGGCACGTTAAATACAACCCTCCTAGAGCTGTACTTCAGCTGGTTTTATTAGCTCTGAGCTGTGCTGCAGTCAGGCTTTATGCTGATTTCAGCATTACACTCTGTAGTAGTCATAACACCTCATATTAGTCCACCAGGGTGCCAAGAAAATCAGAGCCCAATTATGCTGGGTATGCTCTTACCCAGAATTGTAGAGCCCTGAAGTGATAGTGTCTAAATTGAAGTCAGACACACACACACAAAAAAAAAAAAAAATGGAGAGAATATACAAAAGTCAACATTTTGCAGAGAAAATAAAGCAACTGCAAAGGCAGGAATCAAAATATACACAGTAAGGATTTGAGTTCAGTTACATCCTGTGTCCTACACCAACACCCTGGGGAAAATTAGAACACAGGTTGCATTTGCAATGAGCTTTCTAAACAATGGAGAATTGCCTGGGTGAAAATAAGAACATGTGGATAAACTCCAGAGGAAGGGTGGCATCAGCTGGACATCAGGATCTCCATGGAGAAGAGGGTGAAGGGGCTTGCATAGCTGAGGGCTGATCCAGGTCCTTAAGCCTCCTTTCTATAGTAGTACTAATAAAAATCATATTTCTTCATATCAAGGAAAAAGAAATAAAAGTAAAAAAATTAACCAATGGCATTTGCTTCTTGTAAAATTCTTCAGTTTTTAGAAGATTAAGAACTCCTGCCTTGTCTGTTTGAAAGCTGCAATGGAATACTTTTTTACCACCTGTGTTAGAAATTATGTCAATACAATATTTTCACTAAATCCTTATTCCAAGGTTGTCACACCTGAGGCATCTGGGAGCCCATGGAGACGACCATGGCAAGGGCACTTATATTTCCTCTCTTACAGGCTCACTATGAGTGAACACAACATTGGACTAATCTGGTCCATTGCTCCCATAATAGACTTTTCCTTCAATTTGCCACCTGTGTCACATTTCTTGCAGCACTTTGTTAATACATTTAGAAGAACTATTTCCATGTGGGAATAACCTGAGTTTGACATTTCCACTTTAACTGCAGTAAAAGCTCCTGCAGGTTGGATTGGTTGCTGATTTTTTTTAAGAGGTGAATATTTAGGCATGGTTTGGAAAGTGCTAAGAACCCTCAACAAGATTTTCTCTTGATGTTGCTGATGAACAAGCCAAAAAGTTGGATATTTCCCCAAATTCCTGACAACGTCCACATTAAGCAGAAACACATCAGAACTGAAGAGCAAAAGAGAAACAGAGGTAAATTGCAACACTAGAAGTGCTTAAATTTTTTTTTATTATTAATTCTAGTTTATTCTATTTCATCTGGTAAAGTTTTTAACCTAAAAAAATCCTTCACTGAACTATCATTAGGCTAAATTTGTTTGTGTTGTTTAGGAATTTCAGAATTAGTGTCAGCAGCTTCTGAACACCGAATTACAGGTACTGATATAAACCTCTATATAATATATATGTCTATTTTTGTAAGAAAAGTCTACCTTGGATGAAAAATTCTTTTGCCTGGGACTGCCCTGATCATATAGATCTTCTCACAAAGACACAAATTTTGGACTAATTTTCAACTTGTGTGTTATATTTTCTTTTTCTTTATCAATGATATGATTTAGTTGTGAATTTCCAACATAATGCACGACATTACATTTCATCTTTCCCATTGCTAAGGATGTGGCAGATATGTAAATTCCCTAATAATTATTTTTACAGTCCTAATTAATGCAATACCACCAGCTGTACCCAAGCACGTTTATTTTTATCCACAAAGAAGAGAATCCGGGGGAAGAATTTTCCCGTTACAAGGAGTGGGGATATAAATATTTTTACAAAAAGCCTTTTTTTCCACAAAGGTTTGATTTAAAGCAAGAACAAAGGAGAAAGATGAAGCACCTGAGCAAGGTGTAAGCCAGGCTCTCCTCGTTGCCTTGTTGGTGTCAGT
The DNA here is from genome assembly GCF_003945725.1 of Corapipo altera. Lineage (NCBI taxonomy): Eukaryota > Metazoa > Chordata > Aves > Passeriformes > Pipridae > Corapipo > Corapipo altera. The sequence goes on from NW_020884895.1 coordinate 9,354,280, forward strand.
GGATGCATGTAAACATACCCCAGGCAAAAAGAGGGTTCATGAGGTCTGAAAGAGAGAAAACAGAAAAGATTTACTAATTTCAGCTCAAGCCAAGGCTGAGAAAGTGTGTAGGTTTTTTTGGGTCATCTGATAGTCCTGTGGGACATATTAAAGACATATTGTGAGAAACTGAAAAGCCATATATATATATATATATATATATTTATACATACATGGGGTTATTGATTCCCAAAGCATTGTGGGACATTTAAAAACAGAGTGAGAAGCTGCAGCAATGACAGAAAACACAAGTTAAATCATGGCTGGGAGTTAAATAATGCTATTATTACATAGTTACTTAACAAAAGAGAGTTGAGGTGCAGAAAATCCACAGTCCATGTCAGTGTGGAGTAATTAGAAGGATGGAAGCTGATGCCTTGGTGCAAGGAGCTGCAGCGAAACTAAAATCAGTTTTTGCTTGTCAGGTGCCAGAGAATGAAAATAGTTCTGAGGAGAATTTAATGATAAACATTTAGGCCAGAAAAAATGGTCTCTACTGTTCCCAAGTTTAAATACATTCTCCATGTCTGGATTTAATTCATTCCACTTTATTTTCAATAAAGCTGCCCTCTGAGTCACACAAGAACCAGCAGAATCCAGAGCCCAATGAGGATTTACGCATTTCTGGGCACAGGACATCATCCATCAATCCCAGCCTGGGAGGTGGTGGATCACCATCCCTGGGACAAATCAAGGCCTTCAGAGACCCTTCCTGCAGGAGATTTGCAGCCATCCTGCAAAAGGGAGAAGGTTGGAGTGGTTTGATCCCTCAGCAGCCCCTGGGTGGTTGAGAGCTGACCCTCGGTCCTGAGCATCGCCACCGACCCCACTCCTGCTCCGCCATCCCTGCCCAAGTGGTTTTCCCCCAGCTTTTAATCATTCCTAATTCCTCAATCTGGACATGATTGATATTTTCTTTAATGTCTCTGCTTGGACACGGTAGAAATTGGGGTAATTGAGCCCATTTTACAGGGCGGGGCTGGAAAAATTGCATCAGGAATAAAATGGTTTGAGGATAATTTTCTGAGTAAAGTGTTTTGTGTTGCTGGGATAAAATAATCCCAAAGGGAGCTTATTAGGACAATCTTTCCATTTGCTAACAATAAGAATGGCTAAAAGCCAGAGTAGATTGCAGAAAATATAGATTTTCTGTGAAGTAAAGACTTTCAAATATGATTAAATAAATATCTAACAATAGTGCTTTCAGGACAGGTGACCCTGGTTTGTGAGGACTGAATAGACATGTCACATCTTTTCTTCCTTTTACTTATTCTTGAACTGTTGGGTTTTTTCTTCCCCTCCCCCCCCCTCTTTAATACCAATTTTGACATTTAAATGAATTCCTGTGGGTCATATTTTGAAACTTTTCAGTAAGATGAAATAAATACACCTGATTTTCCCTGGCTGCACTATTAGTTTCTTGCAGTTGACTTGCAGAACATTAGCTCAAGGGTAACTTTACAATAGAAGGAATGAAATTTCCCAAGTTTTTAACACTTTTAAAAAGTAAATCAATAAATATAGCCATTATTTTTAGATTTTCAACAGGAGCAATTAAAAACCTCCTTATACAACAGAAAAAATGCAACAGCCAAATTTAACTGATGGTTTATGAAGTAGTTGGGTTAAAATGCCTTTGTGAAGTAAAGAGGTTTTTGCTGTGACAGCTGCAAATGTCATTAAAATTTATGGAATTTGCCTGTTCTGAGTGACCCATCTCACAGAATCATGGAATCATTAAACCTGGAAAAGTCCTCCAAGAGCATCAAGTCCAACCTTTGACCAAACACCCCCTGCTCACTAAACCATATGGAAAAGCTCCACATTTACCCATTTTTGAACATTTCCATGATCTGAATGTAGAGATTTAATGGTCCAATTCCTGGAACTGCTGTCCCACCTCATACATGTTGAAATGCTGTTGACATCTCCCTGGTTTGTTAGGGAACTCTCACAGTTTTATAAAGAACTTTGAAAGAATTTTTTAAAATATTATCAGTTTGCCTGATGCACTTGCACGGTAACTCACTGCTGATGGCTTCACCTGGGTTGTATTTCTAGGTGACTGGTTTACTGTCTTGTTTTCTTGGGCTGTGATATCACATTCTGTGCCTTTTGCATTTCAAATTATATGGAAATAGAGATACACCAATCCAGAGGATTTTGAGCTCATTACTCTTCTCCCTGTACGTTTCAGTTACTGACCTCCAGATAACAGAGAAAAAGCAGACTGAAAATACTTTTTTCTTAGCTTAAGTGAAGTGAAAGCCTTGTCCTTCCCACAGTTTTCAGCAAAATGATCCCTCTGAATATCAGATGCCAGTTGCTGCCTCACAGTCCAGTGTGTGGGTGTAAGTGGGGATGGCACACAAAGCCAGGCAGGCACTAAACCAGAGATGTTCAAAAGAGGCAGGATGTGCTGGGAATTGCATCTTCAGCACTTGTCCAATACTCTTTTCCTCTCTTCCAAGTAAAAAATCTATTTTCCCTTTATGAAACCATATGGTAACTGCTCAATCTCCGTTCTCTTTACAAAAATAAGAGGATATGCACCATCATCTACTATCCCCTTCACTTAAAAACATGGTTCCTCTCTGTTTAACAGTCCACATGTTTTTCATGGGCAACAATTAAACATATATTACTTCCCTTTTATCTTTGGAGATAACAAAAAACACCATTGTTTTTTTCCCTTGCACATACAGTCATTGCTTTTCTGGGCTGTTGATCAGACTTGTTCTTTGGAAACAAAAATTTGCCTATAGCTTTTCCAAAAATACAGAGACAACTCAATGCATGTTGCCAATACAATACTTTTCCAGTTTCAGTATGTTTTTTTAATCAGAAAAAAAAGAATATTTAATATTAAACAATCTCAAAGCTTTTAGAGGCCCAGAACAAGTGGAGGTTTTCATTTCAGAAGAAAGCCATCAATTTTACTTTTTAGTTTAAAGGGGTTTAAAATGCTTTTGTTAAAGCCAATTCAGATTGATTTCCCTTGATTTTTTGGGACTGGTAGCTAAATAAAAAATCAGTTCATACTATTCTGGGGTTATTTGAGGATTTCTTTGTGTTACTGTTACAGTTCCAGTTTCATTCTCCTGGTTTGAGTAGCAGTTAATTATTTGCTCAGAAATCGAAGTAGACCTTAGCAACATGAAAGTAATAAAGAAATTCAATGGATTGCATTCACTCAACAGGGTAAAAATTTCTGAAGCCTGAAAAGTTCCTGCCCTGGAGAGTGAAAGGCCACTAATAACCTATTGTCCTTGAGAGTCCTGAAAATAAAGAGGGGGAAAAAAACCTGCTTTCTTTGCAGTGAAGTGGTGTTTCAGTTCCTCTCTCCTGTATATATTGCAGCAGGCATATGAGAAAAACAAAACCCAGCAGAAGTGCTCCTTAACGAGTTAACAAGATCTTTAGAGGAGAAAGCACAGATCCTTCATTGTGATCCTGATGTGATAAACCTCTAGTCCTGCTCCTCTTCGAGGGCTTGTGAGTGATACTTGAATTCCAATAAAAGTGAGGACTGGCTGCTCTGCTCGGAATTTAAAAGGGAAAGAAGGAGTTGGTGTCGATTTTCTCACCTCCCTGTCAAGGTTTACATCTTTTTCTGTAAATATTGGAATATTTAGCTAAAGTCTGGTCATGGGGGAATTTGTATTTTTTCCCCCATAAATCAGTGAACAAAAGATGATCTTTTTACTTTGTAAAAGTTGTGATTCACTCCCGAGGAAGGCCCTGCTTTCCTTGGCACAGAGCCGAGGATGAGGGCTGGGAAATGACTTTGGATGAGCATAAGTGACACTCTGCATTTCACAAACTTATTGCACCCTCCTTGATCTGCTGCCTTTTGTCATCTGGGGTCTCATCTTGAAGCCCTTACTAAGGAAAAATCCTCTCTGACTTCAAAGCTAAGCAAAACCTTCATGAATAAATCACCTGAGGTTTTTGGTGTCACTGATCAGAGAACCAAACTTCCCAGGCAATGTGGATTCTTCTGTAACAGGAGGGTGTTACCAACCTTTGCTCCTTGGCTTCACTAATTCCAATTCCCTCCTGTTTGCTGTGTCTTTTCTAATTCCCTTTATCATTTCTCCTGCTTGGCTTTTCCAGATTAAGCTTACAGCAACTAGTTTAATCTCTATATTTAAATATTTAAACCGTTCGTCCTACCCAGGATTTCCCTCTTATTATAAAAAATTACAATTATATAGGAAGCTAAAGAGAAAATAAATTAATTTAAGGGGTATTTTGCCTCTATTGAAGCAGCTTCAACAAATGCAGCACTTTGCTGTTACTGACAGAAATGGGTTTTATTGTTTGAAGTGGGAGGGAGGGACTGGGAGCACAGGCAGTTTTCCCATTCAAAGCAGCTGAGGAAAGTTGTCCTCAATTTTTAAGTAACACGAAATACTCTTAGTGCCTGATGGAAATAACAAAGGGGATAATCAGGTGTTGGGTTGTGGAAATGGATAGAAAAGTCCAATAAGCATTTATGAAAGCTATGGTGAGATTTCTTCAGATGTATTAATAGCAAAAGTAAATCACTTCATTATAAGTGTTATTATTGCAGGAACTATCACACATCCCTCTTGAGCTGTTACATTACAATTATTTGAAGGCAAAAGCAAAGAGTTGCAAATTAACAAACTCCAATTATTGTTTTTAAACTTCGAGACTTTTTCTTTTCTTCTCTGAGACAGCAGATTTTAGAGAAGCTGAGAGATGATCTCTGTGCTCTGAAATCAAAGCTGCTCTGATTTTAAATGTTTAGACAATACAAGTAATATACAGATATTGTTTAATGTTTCTCCCATCTACAGCAACTTTCAAATTTACATTTATCAGATTATTGTTTTCTCTCAATTTATTCCAACTTCTCCCAAAAGCTTCATCCTTATTTCACTGAAACTGTAAGTCTGAGGATGGATTTTTGTGTAGCTGGCCTTGAGATGAAGAGCCTGACATCCAAGTTCAGCACCTGGCCGTGCCACAGCCTATTTTAGGTGAGCTTAAACAAGTCTTCCCTCCCCTCAACTCTGTGTTTGTGACCCTGGTGATAATTTTTCTCCCCCATGTTTTATCTCTTTCTTTCAGTGCATGGATTGACTGTCAGGATATGTCCCATTAAGAACCAGAGCACCCAGCACAGGAGATCCTAAATTGCCATTCACTCTTTCCAAAGCAGCAATTGGAGGAGATTCAGCATTAGATTAATAAATGTAATGTGTCTCAAAATGAGGGAAATAATTTCCACCGTAAGCATCTTTATTTTCCTTGGGAAACTTTACAGGGGCATTCAGAGTAGCTGATGAGCAATAGAAGCAGTGCTAAAAGACCAATAAAATACATTAAAGTCAACACAGACAGATGCCAGCGGGTCACCTTAGATGGTTTTGCTTAAATTAAAGAGAAATATGAAACAATTTACAGCTGGGCCTCCTGCAAGATGATTCTTTAGAAAATTGATCAGTAATCTCACAGGCTCCCCTTTTCTTTGCCTTGGTGTTGTACAACTCACAACATCCATCCACCTCTCAAGCTTTTTGAGATCAGCAGCTGCACAAATCAGTAGCTAGATAAGATCACAGTGCCTTTGTTCATTTTTTAAAAAAATGCACAAAACTTGGCAAATTCGAGGCTCTGGGGCAGCATTGGAGTCAAGGACAGGCTGCACAAGGACTGAGATGCTTCTCAGAGGTACAACACCCTTGCACAGCAGTGCCTGAGAACTCAATGTATTAAAAAATTACTCCGTTCCAGTTCCCAGAAAAATATAAAATCAACTCTAACGGAGGCAATTTCCACTGTGAAATGGGAGTGAGTACATGTAAACAGTGAGAGAAGAGCAGGCTTCGCCTTCCCTGCAATGAGATTCCTGAGGGCTTAAACTTGACCTTTCCTGTTTAAACAGATACTGTCCTACCCGTGTTTATAAATATATTTATGGCATATATATCCATACTGTTTATGTACTCGTGGAGAATGATCTTCCAGTCTCGCAGACAGATCATCTGGCACTGTTATCATCCTTCTTCCCAGCCAAAAAAACTGTCAGAGAACAGAAGTTAACATTATAAAAGATTAATGCCTTTTTTTTAAAACTAATTGCTAATTAAAAATAAGATATATCCACTGCCTGGTGCAAATTTTAAATATTCTTAATTCCTGAGTGTGAGAGTGATGGACTTCTCACCTTCAGCCCTGGTCTGTGGCACTGCCTCCCCAAAATTTGCACGAGATGCAGCTTCCTGCTGACACGTTCTCAGCTAAGTCCTAATCTTAACTTTTGCTGAACAACCTCCTGCAGCCTTCAATTACCACTGCAGAACTTGGAAATTGGATCTGTGACGGCTTTTCCTGACGGGGAGAACATGTTGTGATTTTTATTGTGCGCAGCCAGCTCCAGAGTGCCAGGTTACACTGTAACCAGCTTTAATACTTATTTTTAATTATAACTTTGCAGTAAGGAGCAGGGATCGATAAAACGGCCTCTTTTGTCTGAGATCTGCAGGAGGCAATGACCATCATTCCTCCAGGGAGCGTTTCACTACCAAAAAAAAGGGGGAAAAAAAAGCTGGAAACCTGTGATTTCTCCTTGCAAAGAGGATAGGGTGGTTTTTCTCCCTGCTTAGCAGATTCACCTCATTTTTTAGGTAACACAAGGCTTATCGTCATCTTTTATTTTCTGTCATGAACAGAATGGTTTCAGGAGTCTCTTCAAAGCAGCTCCTCTTGTGTTTGCTTGAGGTGTGTCTGTGGCTTGATTTGTACCTGCATTTGCCACTTGTCACATTACTTCGATGGAAGTCCCTCAGGGCGACCATTCAGGTCATTGTAGCAACTAATCTGCATTCCACATCCCCTCCTCTGAGTTCCTTTCTCCATCCAAAGGGACATTTTCCATTGTTATTGTCAGTGTTTTATGGATTCATGCAGTTACAGGCTCTGGAAGAAGGTGGGCATCAGAGTCATAAGGTGGAGGGATGGTGGGAGATCCTCCTTCCCCAGCTTTGCTCCCTTTCCCAAGGGTCTGAGAATGTACTGGCAATTACACAGTAATTATCCATAACTCCTCATTTCATGGGGGGTGGATGTTGATACCAATCTGTATAGACAAGTCCCTTTATTTCTAAGAGAATTCTTAAATGGTTTGCTGCATTGAAACCTCTTAAATTCTGGGGGAGGAGGGACTCACATGGGTCACACTTCATACCTAAAATAGGAAACACTCTTGGAAAATTAGTCCTGGCTATTATTTTCTTCTCCTTCTCCTTCTTCTCCTTCTTCTTCTTCTCCTTCTCCTTCTTCTTTTTCTCTTTCTCCTTTTCCTTCTCCTTTTTCTCTTTCTCCTTTTTCTTCTCCTTCTCCTTTTTCTCTTTCTCCTTTTCCTTCTCCTTCTCTTTCTCCCTCTTCTTTTCCTTCTCCTTCTCCTTCTTCTTCTTCTTCTCCTTTTTCTTCTCCTTCTTCTTTCTCCTTCTCCTTCTTCTCCTTCTTCTTCCTCCTTCTTCTCCTTCTTCTTCTCCTTCTCCTTCTCCTTCTTCTCCTTCTTCTTCTTCTCCTTCTCCTTCTTCTTCTTCTCCTTCTCCTTCTTCTCCTTCTCCTTCTTCTTCTTCTCCTTCTTCTAATTACATATAAATTAACCCAGATGTGTATTTTAAGGAACTGAATATTACTGGAATATGTGGAGGAAAAACACTTCTCTGGATGTGTCATGCAGGTAAAATTTGTTTAAAACAAAGAAGAAAGAAATAAAGTCCTCTGCCCTGCATTTCTATCACACAGTGATGTTTGTCCACTGCCATTAAGCCTCAGTAATTGTAATTAATGTCCTACAGAAAGGACTGTGAGCCAAACACTTTATTTCCCTTAAAACTCTGCTTAGCCTTGTGGTTTCACAGGAATTTTATAGTGGGAATTACCTCAGGGTCAGTTTTCCCTCACCTTTCCGGCTGAACCCAAAACTCTGCATGGATTTCAGTTCCCTTTTCACTTCTGTCCTCTTTGGATGCCCATTGCTGAGCTTTTGCACTTCATGTCATGTTAAAACAAAGACACAGTTTACCTGAGAAATATTTAATAAAAATATGCCTTAAATACAATTCTGAAGTTTCCAAACTTCCAGAATGAATTTTAAAAGGTTTCAAATATTAATGTCGCTTTTTAATGTTGTAACTTCTATATTAATATTTTAAGGATTTTTTAAGGATTCCCAGGCATGCTTTTCCAAATACACATTGTTCTAAATACATAATATGCTTTGCATTAAAAAAGTAGACTTTTCTTCTCCAAACTAAACTCTTGATGTTCAGCTTATCAGGATTTTCACCTGCATTTCTGGAGCAGGACATTTTAAATTCTGAACACTCTGTACCCCCCCCAGGCACAAGTTAAAGAGCTTAAATAGGCAGTGATTCCTTAGTTTGTGCCAGGAGCTATGTTTGTTATCACCCCTGAAGTGACAGCTGTACATCAGCCAGTCTTTGTCTCTGTTTCAGAAATTTAACTTAAAACTCTCTTTTGCCTCCATTACATGGATTGTTGGAAAATCGATGTTATAAAAAATCCCATCTCTGATTAGATTATCCCAGGAATGGGATGCCCAAATGAGCAGATCCTTTGTCAGTAAAACCAGCAGACATCTCCAGAAAAACTATTTCAGATTTATTTTGCCATCAGCCTTGCACTGATGCAAGTCTTGCACTAAAGACTAAGGCATAATTATAATTTTAAAAAAGAGCAACCCGCACTTAAACTTTCAAATTGGTCTGTAATTGGAGGAGAAATCTTGATTAAGATTGCTAAAGAGATACATATTTTCCAAAGAAAATAGAATTACTGTTACAATACCTAAGGTTTGGAGATTTTTATTCTTTTTTAATGGTGAAAATCACCACATTTGAAAGGTTTTTTTTCCTTAGGCCAAGGTAACGCTGGAAGGCGCAGCTCAACAACAGAAAGATGAAAAAATATGATTTTTTTTTTTTCTGGGATAAGCAGGGTGTTGTTCTTTTCCTTTTTCCTTTTCCAGATAAGAGAGACTAAAAAATTGATCCAAATGGACTTTTTTGTATTTCATGTAGCACTATATCAACATTACCTTTTCCAAAGGTTAATAAATCAAGGGCTACCTAAAATAAAAGCAGGCAAACAAACAAGCAAAACCTCTGTTGGATAAGCTTATTTCCCAGAAAATATCATGAACACGTGAAATCTGATACACCACAAGCAAAATAAAGATTCATAATTTATTCATGGCTTCATCAATAGTTCCAAGAGACTCCCAGCACAGACAGATTTTTTTATGCCACATTAATATTTTATTGGGTTTTATGGAAGGGGAAAAAACCTGAAGAGCGAGGATAAAATGGTACAAATAAGATTTAAAAAACAAAGGGAGAAGAGGGAGTTGGAATTAATAAGATTGAAGAGAAATGAGAGGGAAATGGTCAAAATATACTGGGCAGGTCTGGGTGTCCCTCACACCAGGGGCTTCACACAGAGCCCTCAACGCTTCTTTCTCCTCCTTCAGTTTCTAAAGAACTCATCAGAAGTTGCTCTGACAAATTTATTTTCAGAGAAGGGACCTGGAAAAATTAAAAGTCAAAGAAAAAAAAACCAAAATGCTGCATCTGAACCTGGTTAAACTTTTTTCAAGGGAGTATCAAGTGAGCACACAGAGCCCTGGAGAGTGTCTGGCCCCGGGGCTTTCCCTCTCCCTGTTCCATTTCAAAATGGTTTTCTTGATGAAAATTTGGACTTTTCCCTCAAGTTCACTCCTTTTTACAGATTTCAAGGACCTCTGTGTCAATAAGGCCATGTCTGTTCTGCTCTCACCACCTTCCAGCTGCTGCAATTTTAGCTCAGCTGGTGAGAGAGGTGTAGCCAAAGCAGCAAGGATTTTCAGAACTGCAAAATATATTTACTCCTTGAAGTATCCCATCTCCTTCCAGCTTGGAATTACCTTTTTTCTTCCCTTTTTTCTTCTACTTTTTTTTTTTTTTTGGCAGAGATGGTAGAGTTGAGGAATGATGGACTATTATTTCTTACTTGCGTTGAAAAGTCCATACTGCAGCCAAAAATCATTGGGTAAAAAAAGTAATTTATTCTAAGTGGCAGAAAGTGAATTGTTAAAGTGAAAAGAAAATGAGGAGATAAAATTAAAGTGCTTTGTCCAATGTCCCACAGCTGTGCTGCTGTCCAAGATTCCACACCAGGCCAGAGAGCTGGAGATACGGTGGAGGCATCACAGGCTTTGCATGAACCAACTCTGAGATGCTCCTTTCCCACCCAGCACCATCTCTGGGTGGAAACAAAGAAACTCCTGAGAAATGGAGCTTTGACAGTGTGAATTTCAGCTTTAGCCCTGATTTCCAGAGGCTGGATTTGCTCCTGATTTATAGTCACATGAGGAACAGCACCCTGGCTTGTGCCTGCAGGGTTGTGTCCAGTGGGAGCAGGGCAGGGACCATCCCTGTGCTGGCACTGCTGAGGCCACACCTGGAATTCTGGGGATGTTTTTGGGCCCCTCACTACAAGAAGGACATTGAGGGGCTGGAGCAACTCCAGGGAAGGGAACGCAACTGGGGAAGGGACTGGAGCAGCAGGAGCAGCTGAGGGAGCTGGGGGGGCTCAGCCTGGAGAAAAGGAGGCTCAGGGGGGACCTTCTGGCTCTGCAACCCCCTGACAGGAGGGGGGAGACGGGGGGAAATCAGTCTCTTCTCCCACAGAACAAGTGACAAGATGAGAAGAACGGGCCTCAAGTTGCACCAGGGGAGGGTCAGGTTGGATATTGGGGAAAATTTCATCATGGAAAGGGTTGTCCAGCCCCGGCACAGCTGCCCAGGGCAGGGGTGGATCCCCATCCCCGCAGGGATTTAAAAGCCCTGTGGATGTGGCACTTGGGGACAAGGGTTAGTGGTGGCCTTGGCAGTGCTGGGGAAGGGTTGGACTTGATGATCTTACAAGTCTTTTCCAACCTGAACCATCCTATGATCCTATGACTGGTTTTGTTTCTCTACCAAAGCCTTTCCAGTGAGCACAAAAATAAGGCACCACCAAAGTTCTGTTTGTGTTTAATCTTATTTTAGTCTGTCAGGCTGTTAATCCAAGCTTACACTGAGACAACTGTTGGCACAAGTTCTCCCACAGTTAAATCACTATAAACATTTGCCATAAATGATTTAAATGTTTTCATTTACATGAACATAAACCCATCGGCAACATTTCAAAATGTTTCATATTTTTAACGAAATGGACAAGACTTCAACTGAATTAATATCTAAAAGTGCAAAATATTGCAAATGGTACCTGTTTCTCCGTAATTTTACTGTAGAATTACAAGATAAACAGGGATCAAGAACAACTAAGCAAGAAAATATAATTTATTTTAAATAATGTGGAGATTGTGTCCCACAGTGATAACAATTCAATTATAAAAATATCTTGTTAATCTAATAACACAAAAACATACAATGGTCCATACACCACATCTTTCCAAAGAAAAGAACATTTTATTCTGAAAGCAAAACTAAAAAAAGACATTGATTGTTTATCATCTATTCTTCGATGATAATTTCCCGTATTTATTATTTGAAGAACAAATAACACACTTTAAATTTTTTTCCCATTACCTCTGGGAATGCAAGTTTAGCTTTTTAAAAATACATGGGGAGATACAAACCCTCCCCTGAGGATTTTACAACTCTTGTTTTGCCATGAAGTGTGGGAAATGTGCTGTATTTCCACTTAGAAATGTGGGCTTGGGGTTATTTGGTTTGGTTTTTAGCCCCTGGTAGTCAACTCTAATTTAACAGCACTGACTTTATTGGACTTTGAGTCTCAGATTTTTGACATCAAAAGGAGAAAAGGTAGCCAGTCTTTTTTTGATAATGGATAAAACATGGATTAACCCCTGAACTGGACGTGGATTCAGGTACATGATGCCAAATTCCGACCTCTCAACTGAAGAAGCACTTGAGAGTCTCTCTGGAGTGAAGTAAAAGGTCCCTTATTCCATTAAAGGTGGATCTACCTTCTGAAATTTTTTTATTCCTGCTATTTCTATACCACTCTAAATCCGTGTAGGATTAATCCAGGCTGAGGGAGACATGGATAACTGTATTAATTTGGAAAAGAAAGGGGTTTCTCTTTTCTATAACTGGATGTTAGCACTGAATACTGTTATTACTGCTCAAAGTGTCCCATCCCTGGAAGTGTTCAGAACCAGGTTGGAGTAACCTGGTCCAGTGGAAGGTGTCCCTGCCCAGGGCAGGGGTTGGAATGAGATGGGCTTTAAGGTGCCTTCCAAAAACCGTTCTGGGATTCCATGGATGTGACACACACCAGTTGATCCACCTCTACAGAAAAGGCACAAGGAGAAACAGAGCTCGATTTCTTTGAGTTCTCTGAGCTATCAGGACCATCTCATATATTACTGCACCTCTTTACTAATTATAACAGCAGCTTTTTCCTCTTTGGGGAGTTTCTAAACAAGTTTTCAGCTTCCCAGCCAAAGCTTTGCAGTTGAATTACTCCTGGAGTACTAGGAGGAAAAAAAAAAAAGAGCAGTCATTTGCTGGAATCGTGAGCAGCTAATTTGCTGAGTTTAGTGGCAGGAAGCCTGAAGACAATCAATCCAGTTCTTCTCCACATATATGAATGCAAGACAGCTGAGGATGGTAAATTGCTCTGCTCAAAACAAGATGAAAAATCTTATCAGGTGAAACTGTAGATAAATCTTCACTGACAGAACACTTTGTTCAGAGTGTCTTCAGGTTCCTGAGAGAGTTTTTGAGTGCCTCACGTAGTCAGAACCCAGGCACAACTGGATAATTACTCTGATTTAGGAGATGTTTATGCCTTATGATTTTATCTGGAATAGCAGTTACATTTGCAGCACAACTTTCCAGTTTGCTGCAGTTTTTCCTCCTCCAAGTTTAAGCAGTAATTTGGACATAACTAAGTTCCCATGGAAGTGTTTAACTGTTACAAAATTCCCAGCTCTTTACTGAATATTTGTTTTCCTCTGCGTGCAAATTGTGGGGTTTTAACACTATCTAATTCTTGCTTGCATTAAATGTATTATAGCATAATAAAAATATAATATAATAGAGATTTTGGTCTTCTTTGCAGCTAAAAACCTCTCTTTTCTGTATCATCCAGCCATATCCAAACCAGATTGCTCAGATACATCAGTCAGCAGAGGTAGTTTCCTCTATGCAGCACACAGTTCAGCTCATTTCAGACAGTATGAATGTGAGCTGAGCTGGGCAATATAAAACTGCCTAAAGTCCTTCTGAGGCTCTATAACTCTGTAATTCTCCTCAGATTCACTGAACACACATTTCTTTCTCCTTCTTTTAGGTGGGTTCAAGTGACATGACCAAAACTCATTGCCTGGAAGTAAAAAGGAAAAAGCTCTGCTGTGTGTTTTACAACTGGGCTGTAGCTGGAGAAGTGAACTTCACTGGACCTGCTGTAAAAACCCCTGGTTGACTCCTGAGCAGTGAAATATGGACAGGCTTCAGGGAGAAAAACAAACCAACCAAAGAGGAATCACTTCCCCACAGCTGACATTTAGGGCTGTACTGGGCCTGCAAAGTGAAATCCTGAGCAGGGCATTGATCCATAACATCCCTCAAAATGCCAAAGAGTTATGACTTTTCAAGGTCTGGGGGAAAAAAAGGAAGATTTGGGGCAGTTTGTACCCCCTCTGCTATTAATAGGTTGCTGCATGATGAGATTTCTTCACAGTTGTCCAGAAACTCTTTGGGAAGCCAGAAACGCTCCATATTTTGCTCTTGTCAAGTTCAGGCTTCATATTCTGCTATGAACAGCAATTCTTAAGGAAAGAAATAGACAAAACAACAAACAATGAGCTTTCTAAAGTTAAATTCCCTTAAGTCAAGTCCCTCAAATTCCCTCGGTTGAGTTTTAGGCACCTACAAAGCAATGGCTTCATTTTTCCCAGATTTTTCCCGGGTGGGAGTTCCATGTTGGCACACAAAGCCAGGTCACCTTCCAGGAGCACCAAAGTGTGAGGTGAGGTCCTGAATTCAGGAACTTGAGTTTGAACAATTTCACACGTGTCAACACTTGTTATTTTTTCACCTAATGGGTTGTGTGCACTTTTAGAAATAAAACCTGATACAAGCTTTGATTCCACAGTTTCAAACGAGCTCTTTGAAACAGAAAAAACAAATGAACAGATTGTTCAGCCTCATCATTTTTTTTTCAAGTGCATATGTGAGGTCACAGGATTAAAGCAGACTCATATTAAAATATTGTGCCCCACTGGCCTCTGTGCAGAAAAACAGAAAGGAAAAGGATTATTATTCCATCTTATTGCAAAAATACACCTTCTCATGGCATCTGTAATGCCTGTGAGCATCCAAAGTGAAGACTAAAAACCAGCATACCAATGCTGTGCTGTCTAATTAGAGAATTGTGAATAATGCTGGTAATCAAAACAGTGCCATGAAAGGGTAAGAAAATTGTGTCCCCATAATAAAAAATGTCTCCTTTGGGGTCACATTTAGTTTTTATGGACTGACAAAGGAATCAGTCTCAATAATATAGTGGTAACTGACTGTTTCTCTGATCCTGGAATGTCTTCTCCACTCACATACATATTTCTGGCTTGTTAGGGTGGCAGCCTGACAGTACAAAGGGCTGGGATGGATGTCTGTGCATTGTAAGCACAACTTTCAGCTGCTCTGAGTCAGGATTTTATAATCAGGTGGCAGGAATAAGTAACTGGTTCTGTTCTGCCTCTCCCCCAAAATAATAAAAGAAAAGTCTGAAGCAGCTCTGGATGCAGGGAAGCTCTGCAAAGCTCTTTTGAGGTTTTAAAATGCAGGATTGGAAATATCTGCCAGGTTTTTGGTTTTGGTTTTGTTTTTTTTTTTTGTTTTGCGTTCCTCAAAATCTGATCAAACGTTGAAGACGATCAAATTTCCACGGGGGAAGAAAGCACAAACTTCCGCCATTATCTCCTTTTCTGCTTCCTTATAAACCCAAACTGGAGAGCATCCAAATTTCTCCTCGCAACTGCCTCTGGAAATGAAAGGGAGCCTGAATAGAGGAGGAGATGAGCTGCTTTAAATGCTTTTTCATAGTCCTCACTGCTATGAAAGCTTCATTAAAAGCTGCAGCTTGCTTGTTTTCCAACTCTTCCGAAGTAATAAACATATAATTGTGCTGAAAACTTGGGAGGAGCCAATCCCTGCGAGCCATGACGGCAGCCCTTCATTTCAAGGTCTTTCTGCGTTTTCCTGGGGATCAGTCATTCAACATCTGAAGAGAATTTAGAAGAAATCTTGGGGGTTTTTTGAAAGAGGACATTGAAGATTTGCAATGTTGATACGTCCACATAAATTACTTCTTCACGGGCTCTTGACTGTGAGGGTGTGTTGTGAGGCATAACAATTATTTTGCCTTTTTTTTTATTTTTTGGCCTTCTTAACCTACATTCAGAATGTATCAGGCACAGTGCTCGCTGCAAACATGGCAGGAGCCCTTTTACATCTGTTTTGATTTGCTGAGTTGGAGAAACGCGAGAAAAGAGGAAGAAAATTTGTGACACTTGAATTTTTTACAGCTTTTCCTAAAAAATTCAGCTCCAGTGCTGCTTTCCACACGTGCTCTGACTGATTACATGGGATTCCTTCTAATATCTGCTGTGGAACAAAACCAACCTTGCCTGCAGATGATAATAACTGCTCTTTTTTGGAGCAGCTGGAAGGGATCTTGGGAGCAGGGATAGATACATTTCATAACACTGAGGGTGACAACAAAATTCAAAGCTCTTAAATCACCCTCTACAATGACAGTTCTTCAGTAGTGAAAATCCTTTGGATTCATCAGACTCAATCCAATATTTACTTATGAAATTCCACTTTCAAGATCCTGGGCAGGATGCAAAAAAACAGAGACTTGATTGAGGCTGAATATTTTCTGATTTTCCCCCCAAATCACAGACACAAACATGTATAACAATTAAACACAGTGTATAAGAAACACAGTATATACAAGATTTTAGAAAACTCTCACCTAAAAAAAAGAAGGATGATTCTTGGGGTGAACTTCTATGAGCTAAAAAAGCTTAATGGGAACACTGACAAAGATATTTAGAAAGTCAGATGTGAATTCTGTCAAAGTGAAGGTGCATTTCCACACAATGTATTTGCTGTGGAATATGGTTTTTGCCCATGTTTCCTTGTCCTGTTTCATCCTGCAGCATTAATTATCTGACCATGGGAAAGATCAAGGTTCCTAAACAGTCCTTTTGAATCTGTTCCATCTTGTTCCCAGTTCACTTCTGGGATCCCAATGAAAGTTCCCTTCTAGTTTATAATGAAACAGAATGGATTCATATCTCATAAAACACAAGCCTATGAATTATAAAGGGTTGGGTTTTTTCCACAGAATCTGGATAGCAGCAGTTTCCAGGCTTTCCCCAAGTTCACTCCACACCAGCAATCAGAAATAAAAAAGATATATTTACATTTGTTAACCTGCTTTCACATATTGAGAAAAATGAATGGGTATTTCAGAATAATAAAAGTAAAACTTACAGTGAGACCAAACATGTCTCCTGCTCCTGCTGAACCAGTGGAAATTTCCTGGCATGTAAAATAAACATGGGTAAAACTGGTGGAAAACCACTGTTTTGCTTTATTTTTCTCCTTTTTTGAATCAATAAAGATATTGCCACACAAAATCCTACTCTGGGATTTTATTCTCTGATCGAGGAGCTCTTCTAGAGAAAGGAAAGAATATTCACAGCAAGTCAAACAACTTTTACACCACAGATTTTACCTTAAATCACAGAAAAAGGTCCACAGAAGCCAAATCTTGTTACAGAACTGAGGATGGAGGGTGATCCTAGAAAGAAATAATGAATTCATTCCATCCCCTCCCCTTTTTTTTTCTTCATAAATTCCTAATTTTCAAGCAATAAATGCCCCATGAGGTGGTAGTACTTGAAGTTCTAGAAGCAAATCACAAATTTCTGACTCTACTCCATCAATACTGTCCAGCCAGGGAAGACAACACAGTTGGATAAGGAGCTTGGAAATGGACTCCTGAACACAGATGTGGCTCTTTTCCTTTTTTAATTTCAAAATCCAGAGAGCAAATGAGTGGAAATGTTTACCTTGTTGTCTGTGAGCCACAATATATGAGTTTTCATCAAAAACATCAAATATTTTCAGGTAGAAAATATCTCCAGATGCTCCCAGAAGCAATTAGCACTGCCAGGGTTTGTAAATGCTTTCTGCCCGTGCTTGTTTGTCAGGGGAACTGTGCAAATATTATTTGCAGGGGTTGTGGCAAAGCTGTGATTGCTCATTCCAGAGTCATGGAGCTGACTGGGGGCTTATGGAACGCTTTGAAGGCAGGACATTTTGCTATTTAGCAAAACTGAGGTGTGAATTGGGTAAATCTCTCACTTCACCCTAAAGGGGAGAAGAGGGGAGAAGCCACTCCAGCTCTGAGGGGCTGTTTTCTCCTCCTTCTTAGATAAAATTCCACGAAGAAAAGAGCCTTGACAGGTGGCCCATGGGCATTTTTGTTCTTCCTTCCCTCACGACTGACCCGTGTAGACGGACAGGGCTGGATATCAGAAATAAAAGCAAAAAGAAAAAAAAGCCATTGTGGGAATTTACTCTCCAGTGCTGCTTTGCTGGTTACATTAACACAAAGACCCCAAGAACCACATGTTTGCAACCAGGAGTAGTTTGGAGCTCAGTTGTTAGGATTGGCTTTGGACATTTCTGGGCACCCAGAGCTGGAGTTCTGAAGCCTGTGGACAAGTTCTCAGGAATTCAGCACGTGCTGTGCAAGGGTGACCAGTGGCTTTACCTCTCTCAGAGGAGTAACCTCTTAAAATTCTCTCACTGATGAAGCATTTTCATGCACAAACAAAAATCAATTCAAAATACAGGATCCATTACCACAAGCTTATCAACATCTTTTTTTTTTTTTTTTAATTTTCCATTAAGGGCAGCAATTTGCAAGTTGTTTTTTACCTCTTGTAACAGAGAAGGATCAGATGCTGCAGAACAAGCACTCAGGCTTTGTCCTTAAATATTTATTAGTACAAGAAGCAACTCACCACAGTCTTCTGGCTCCATGTCACACTCGATTCACTCGTGTGGGCACAACCTGTGTGCAGCTGTTACACCTGAGGAACAAATCAGAGCTGAGGGGCACTAATGCCAACCAGCCCCTGCCAGTGATGTGCACAGCCTTCTAAAAGGGCTGCCTGGTACATTTTGGCCTCGTGCTTTGCATTTTTTCCTCTGTTTCATGCCTTTCCAGCTTGCAGTGCAGGAATTCAATGTGGCTACTTGTCACTTCAGGTGTTTGAGGTGCTTATTTGATTTATGTGTATTTTTCTGTTTCCAAGCCTTGTGAGCAGAAGATTTTTCATTCCGTTTGTTGCCTTGCAAACTTATATGAATTAGGCAATTATATAAGTTACTATTTTGACCAGAGGGAGCAAGAAACCTGATAGGATAGAGCAGCATAGGAAAGCAAAAATCAGTGTCCTCAGGCAGAGCTAAGGTCTTAACCCTTTTACTGCTCTCATAACCTCCCTTGCAATGACAGTGGCATCCCCTGTTTCAATATAAAATACACTGGAAAAAGAAATTGTAGTGCTTCAAATGCTTCTGCCTCACACTTGTCAGCCATGGCTCATTTTCAGGATTACTGAAAGAAAAAAAAGTAATTATTCTGTCCAGTATTTTTTTCCTGTGTTCTGGGTGTTGTAGGAGACCTCAGTGCAAAAGGCAGAGCCAAAATCTGGCTTTAATAAGATGAAATCCTTGTCTGTAGGCAAAGGAAAGCCACGTGATACCTCCATCCATGAGCTTTTCATATGCAGCTCCTCAAAACCCTTGAATAAATGGAGTTGATGAAGGTGAGCCAGAGGCAATTGAGCCACCAGCTCCTCCTGAGCCAAGCAAGGAGAGGATCAGAGGATGAGCTCCCTCGTTAGCACTGAGCTCCTCCGAGCTCAGAACCAGCTGCCAGGGTGGTAATGAGCAGATCCATGACTACCAGGTCCTTCCTGAGCAGCCACCTTGTCCACAGGTCCAGCTTCCAGATGGTGTGTCCCAGCCTGAGGACCTGAAAGCAAGCTCTGGGGATGAGGGAAAATCAGCCAGTCCCAGGAGCTGTCAGGAAGAGAGAGTGTCCCCAGGGGATGACTGGCAGCTCAGCAGAGCAGACCAGACACTATAAATGTAAAAATAGAGACAAACAGAGCAGGGAAACCAGCTCGTAATTATCCTCTTGTGAAATATCTGTGCTAGAGTTCCAATTAGCCAGGAGAGGAGCAAGTTGGCATTTGGATTTAGACCTCCAGGTTGGGGGACAGAGCTGTGCCAAGGTTTAAGGAAGATGTCTTACAAAGAGCATGAAACAGCAAAAGAGCATTTCCATGGCACACCTGCAGGTCATGCACATTGTCCTCTTCATGCCTTCCAGCACTACCTTTCAAAGATGATCAAATATAAAATACCCTGAGTTGGAAGGGACCCAAAACTATCAATGAGTCGAACTACTGCCACTGTAGAGGACACCCCAAAAACCATACCATGTGCCTGAGAGAGCTGTCCAGATGTTTCTTGAGCCCTGCCAGCCTTGGTGCTGTGACCACTTCCCTGAGGAACCAGTTCCAGTGCCCAGCCACCCTCTGGGGAAAGAACTCCTCCTAATGACAGCAAAAAGTACCTGCTCATGGGCAGGTGGGTGCATGAAAATGCTTCTAATTCTGTTTATTGTCCTGTCATCTTACATTCATATCATTTGGCCTCCACCTTCTGTAACAATTAAAAAATGTCATTCCTTTAACCCTTGTTTTGCTGTTTCCTCTGGTGCTTTCCACACATTTCCATCCCTGGCATTTATAACCATCACCAGCCTCTGTGCAATGACCTCTGCCTGGCTATGAAAAAAGCATCACAAAATCTTTAAATCCCATCCTGATTTACTCCAGACTTTGTTCGAGTTCCTTTACCATGATGGTAAAGTGGCTCCATACACAAATTCCTGCAGCAGAGACACCCTGGAAATAAATGCCTGATTTCTGGATGCAGATTTCTTTTGTCATTGCACATGGCGAATCCTGGAATTGCTGAATGAGAGAATTTTTAGAGGTTACTTCTCTGGGAGAGGTAAAGCCACTGGTCATCCTTGAACAGCACGTGCTGAATTCCTGAGAACTTCTCCACAGGCTTCAGAACTCCAGCTCTGGGTGCCCAGAAATGTCCAAAGCCAATCCTAACAACTGAGCTCCAAGCTACTCCTGGTTACAAAGACGGAGTTCTTGGAGAAGGTCTTTGTGTTAATGTAACCAGCAAAGCAGAACTGCAAGGCCACCTCTCCACTAATCCTTCATGTCCTAATCCAATATAATCCAATCTAGCAGCTTCCTTTCTGGCCACAGGAAGCCCCTTTTAACTGCAGTTATCTTCACATTACCAGATAATATTGGCTGAGCCCCTCTTTTCTTCGCAATTTCAGAGGGTAAAGACTGTGTCCAAGACTTTGTCTCTAAATGTAGGGGGTTTGATTTCAGTGTGTAATTCCCAATCTCCCCTGTGTACCTTGTCTGGGATAATTTCCAAGCCTCAGCAATTCCAGGATTTGCCATGTGCAATGACAAAAGAAATCTGCATCCAGAAATCAGGTATTTATTTCCAGGGTGTCTCTGCTGCAGGAATTTGTGTATGGAGCCACTTTACCATCATGGTAAAGGAACTCAAACAAAGTCTGGAGTAAATCAGGATGGGATTTAAAGATTTTGTGATACTTTTTTCATAGCCAGGCAGAGGTCATTGCACAGAGGCTGGTGATGGTTATAAATGCCAGGGATGGAAATGTGTGGAAAGCACCAGAGGAAACAGCAAAACAAGGGTTAAAGGAATGACATTTTTTAATTGTTACAGAAGGTGGAGGCCAAATGATATGAATGTAAGATGACAGGACAATAAACAGAATTAGAAGCATAACGTAATGAGGCAAAAATTTGGCCAAACCCTTCCCCTTCTTAAGGTTGTATCAAATTTTATTACACTGATTTCCTACAGTTGTGCAACTTCTGTCTGCATCTTCTTATGTTTCAGCTTAGTTAGGAAATATGCTGGTTTTAACTGGTCCATTTGAGACTTCCCCATCAAAACGTGTTTTTTAAAAGAAAACACCTTTGGACATGTGAATCTCTTCACTGGAGAGAGCAGGAGACACCAAGCTCAGAGTAGTGTTGGTCACAACTTCCTCAGGGAGAGGAGAGCACATGAAACACTATAACAGGGATTGCAAAACCAGTTTTAGTGTAATAACAGGATGTTTTTAGTATCAAAGCTATTTGTTGTCCTTCACAACCCACGAGATTTTCATCGGATTGATGGGGCCACTTGGAAAGAATTGTTGGTATTTTTATATGTTTTCAGAGAATTGAAAAAGCAGTTTATGGATTAGTTTGAAATGGGAAACTTATGGCATATGAGCTCAGCTGTTCATTGTCTCCATGCACTCAGTTATAATGCCCATTGTGAGTCCTGTTTTATAATTTCAGTAACACACCACAGTTGTTTTCATTCCCTTAGTTTTCAGTGCTAATTTTGAACATTTATTGGATTATTGCAAAAATCCGAGCACCTGAACCCCAATATATGTAAAGGAAAGTTATACCTCTCTGAAAACTTTAACACTGAGTAGAAAACCTACATTGAATCTTCATCATTCAATACTCTTAAAAGTCTGATAAAAAAGTGTGTCAGTGACAACTGGATCATCTAATCCATACATTTGGTAAAAAATATCTGTGCATGTTTTTCAACAAGAAGCTAAAATTTTTTCCCTACTTTTTAATTTCTGAATTAAAAGTATACAGGGGATTGAGAAGAGGAGGTTCTTGTGGCTGGGATTTAGGTGCCATAAATAGGAAATCAGGTTTTTTTATGATGAGGTATAAGAATAAAAGGCAGGTTTGTAGGGGAGGAAGAACAAGTCCTTGCAAATTGTCGTGTCAGCTGGGTAGAAATCTTCCCAGAAAATCTGCTCTGCTGCTGGATGATCTTTTTGGGGAGTTGAAAAGGAAAGGAATAGGGAGTTATTTGCCCCAGCTGAGAATATTTTACAATAGTTGCCGGTATAACAATGGGCAGAAAAATAGACTGATCAGGGAACAAGAGATGTATAAGTGGCAAAAATCACCCTGTCGTGACCCAGCTGGGGCAACTGACAGCTCCAGGTAGCTGGAATACAAGATTTCTGGAGTTGTGCAGCTGTTTGAATATCAAAAGCTCTAATTTCCCTTGAAAAGGACTGACAGTTTCCCCAACTGAGCCCACTTGATTTTGATTTTCCCTAGCAAGACTCTTCAGCCCTTGGTCTTTTGTATTAACTTTTCATTGGTGTGGGTTTATTCCCTAATTGGAGCTATTATTTTGGGAAAAAAGAAAAAAAAAGGCAAAGCTGCTCCTCTATTTCTCCATGGCAAGCTTACATCTTTGGCTTCTTCTTGTCTTATTCTCCACTGACTTTAAAAAATCACGTTTTGTTGCATGATGACAGTCCAGCAAACATTTCTGTGCAAGCTCAGGAGAAGGTGAACATGTTAAAATATGATTTAAAGAGAACCTTCATCAATACCAGAAAGACGATGTCTTTGGGGCATGTGAAGGATGAGCACACGAGGGATGTGGAAGGCCTTGAAATAAAATCATGGAACCACAGAAGGGTTTGGGTTGGAAGGGACCTTAAAGATCATCTCATTCCACCCCCACCATGGGCAGGGACACCTTCTACTAGCCCAGGTTGCTCCATGCCCTGTCCATCCTGGTCTTGAATATTTCCAGGGATAGGGCACCTGCAACCTCTTTGAGCAACCTCTGCCAGTGTTTGACCACCCTCATCTTCCTTAAATCTGGTCAGAATCTACCCTCTTTTAGTCTAAAATCCTTATCCCTTGTCCTATCACAACAGGCCCTACAAACCTCTTGGGTAGAGGTTTAGAGGATGCTTCAGAGATTTAAAAAATGGTAATTACATCCAAACTCCATTAGTTGAGACTGTGACCATGCTATTTTGTGGTTAATTGTGCTTTTTACCTCTGCAAGAGTAATGTCTCTACAAAGCAGACAGAGAAGCCATGCAACTTTTCAGATGCTGATGATTTATTTATTTATTACCTTGATGAAGGAACTGGGATATCAGAGCCTCTGATCAATTTTTTTACTCATCTTAAAGTGCTTTAATGGTTTCTCCCTACCTGCAGCATGCTGGTCTTGGAAGGTTAATAAGTGATTTTTCAGGAAATTGCAATATTCCTTACAGTTCTCATGTTCATTTATACGGATAAAGTGAATAGTTAATCCACTCTTTGTCAATTCATTTGAGTGGAAGGGAGAAGGTGAGGGGAGCAACCCAGTAGGAACCTAGAAAGAGAAATTAAATAAGAATTGGTCATTTTTGATAGAGAATCCTTTATGGGAGTTTGCCTGCACTGAGCTGGATCCGAAATGAAAGTCTCTTTGCTTTGGTGGGACAAAATTATCCACTGAGGGATGGGAGGACTCAGCACCCTGAGTGTGTTTGATCACATCTAGGAGGTGATGTGTGCATGTGCACAAGCAGCTGGTGGTCTTAACCTTCTAGAACATCCTAATTAGCCACCTCTTTTCCTGTTGTCTTGGGCAAATAAATTGCTATCATCATTTGCAGAGTTTATGGAAAAAACCCCTGCAAATAGAACATCTGTTTTTGATTAAACACACGCAGAGATATTTCAACAGATACCCATTAATCAAATTTAAACTGCTTTACCTCTCTTTTAGTTAGTCAAGCAGTTGCTATAAAAATCTACTTTTTTCTTCTACATATCAATGGTTACAATTTTACAGGGAACAGTATGGTTGGTGAAAGATTTGAAAACATTGAAGATAATTCTTTTTCCCTTATATTTCCCTCTCTTGTACTATTCACTTTGGTTTAATTTTCAATATAAGTGAGCAGCTATTTAAGATAACACAGCCAGAGCTGAGAGCCTCTAAACCCAACCCTTCCAGAGGTTCATCACTGCCAGCATTATTAATCTCACTGCTGAGGAAAGAATGATTTGCTGCCTGCAGAGCCAACAGCAAAACTGATTTGGGAGCCTTGGGAAGAGTCACACGAGGGAAGAGCTGAAGGAACATTTTCTGTCTCCAGCTCTTCTGTGTTTTTCCAGAATCAGCCTAAGAGTTAAAGTTCGCAATGTCTTATGTATGAAAGTGGTAGAATGACCTAAAATGTGGGGTCAAAATGTGCTAATTAGGTAACAATTAATGTTGGGTGACCTCTAGTGGTGCTTTCCCACAATTTACCCTCAAACAGTTAACCGGAATCCCTGAAAGGAACTTAAGAGCCCTCCCCACCAACAGGATAAATGGTCTGTAACCAAATGGGTTTGTTTTTCTAAGAAAAGTTCTGGTAACTTGATAAAGAAAATCAAAATGCTTCTTGCATACACCTTTTTGCTAAAATCCTTTATTGTCACACCAGGTAGAGCAGCCAACTGGAACCCAGCCCCCGACACAAGACTTCATTGCAAGAATAAGGAGGACTGTGCCTGCACAGCAACAGGAAAATATGATTTTTCCAGCTGGAGATGCACTGTTACTGACTTTAACCACACCTGCATGGGCAGTAATATCTGTGGAGATGTTTGGATCCATCTCCCATGATATTCCCATCTGCAGCAGCCACAGCCAGGTGGGGCTGCAGTCAGGGCTGAGCAGGCTGCAAGTTGAAGACCAGAAGACATAAACTCCGCAAAGCAAAAAGCCAAGGATTTGCCATCTCCAAATGAGACATTCGGCTCCAAAACTTATTTGGGAGTTTTGATATAAAACTGTCTTTTATTACCCTGACATTTGAGAGTACTCCAGCTCTCAGTGGGTCAGCTGTGAGTGCTTTGCAGTGATTGCATTTGCCATATTCCATATCCCAGGGGAAAGCAGGACAATTGTTAGTTCAGTGGCCACTACATACACAGATTTGTGCAAACACCAGTGGCTCTGTTTCTTTCCTGGGTCCCTGTCTCAGCACTCCCACACACCTGGGATTCTTCCACTGACACGTGTGCAATCAGATATTCCAAAAACGTACCTGGTACCCAGAGATGTGCCAAAGGATCACCTGGAGGTGACCTCTATTGATGAGAAGTAAGAGCAGGTCCCTGATTACTTATGATTGCAAAAAAACCCCATGAGGTGATTTATAAATGGGGCAGAATGAGCCCAGGTGTCCAGACTAACAGGGTCAGGTCTCAGTCTCCAAGTGAGGTGCTCATCTGCATATTAATAACTGAACATCTCAAAGTGATGTTGGGAGAGGCTGCAGCCAGAAAGACTGTTCCTGGAGCCACCCTTGACCTTCCATGGAGATCTGGAGTTTAGTCTGGTGAAAAGAATGCTCAGGAAAGACCTTATTGCTCTCTAAAAGTACCTGAGAGGAGGTTGTAGCCAGGTGGGGGTTGGCCTCTTCTCCCAGGTAACAAGAGATAGGACAAGGGGAAACGGCCTCAAGTTACACCAGGGAAGGTTCAGGTGGATATTAGGAAAAAAATTAGTCGCTGAAAGAGTGGTTAAGCATTGGAACAGGCTCCCCAGGGAAGTGGTGGAGTCACCATCCCTGGAAGGGTTCAAAACACAGATAGACACGGCACTTCTCAATGCGGTTTAGTGACCATCGTGATATTTGGTCAAAGGTTGGACTTCAGGTCTTTTCCAGCCTTAAGGATTCTATGGGATTGTTTGGAATTGCCTTGCAGGCCAGCAGCTTCCCTGCAGACAAACCTGCTCCCCAAAGAGAGATAAACAGATATTAAACCACAGGAAGGTCGAAGTATTTGCTCAAGGTAATCCTGTGCAACGACGGAGACGATGATGGGAGCGATTCCATGTGGCAGCATCCAAGTGTAAGTCCCAGCTAAATGTTTTTTTTTAATATTGCAGAACACCATCCAGGTAATAAATTAATCCCCTTCACTTTTCCTAATTTCTTACCTTGGGGTGAATTCTGAAGCATATCCTGCGCAGAAACACCGCGTGTTTGTTCTGTGTGAGTGAGGGGCAGTAAAACACGTCTCACGGGGACCGAGGGCTTTGAAACCAGCATCCAAGTAATCACAGACTGTAAGGATTTACTGGCTTCACAATTACAGTCCCACAACCCCGTGAAAAGCCACAGTAAAATATATGAGTTAGTTCTGCTGTGCAGAGTTACAAGGCTTTAAATTTGCACAGGTACCGACGCCGGCTTCCAAACACGTAAATAAAAACTCAAATGCCTTCCTCAAAGTGCACCAGGGCTCTGGGGTGACATGGGACCTGTCCTTTAGGTATTAACTTTCATGAATGGTCTTGAATTATTGTGGCACATGGAAAAGTCACTTTTTATTTGCATTCTCCTTATGCAGCAGCTTTTGATCAAGATTTTCGATCAAATGGCAGCTGACGGACGGTTTCCTTCACTGCAAAGATGGAAGTCCAAAGACACTGTTAGGATATATGACATTATTATTTTGCCTAATGGAAAAGCATTCATTTTGATAGCAGTCCTAAATTATTGCTGCCTTAAGGGCAAATGTTTTAGTATATTAAGGATTTGAAGATTGGGTGATTAGTAGAGTAAGTCTTGAGTTGGGAGGACAAGCAAAGCTTGTGTTGGTCCATTGCTTAATTCAGCATTAAACAACTTGCAAGTATTTAATCCTGTCTTTTTTTATTTTTTTTCCATTCATGCATGTCCTGCTCATTTTATGGGCTGAATATATTTGTTTCTTCCTTAATAAATATTCTTTTAGCTCTTTTATTTATCATAGAATCACAGAATGTGCTGAGTTGGAAGGGACTCATCGGGATCATCGAGTCCAAGTCCTGGCCCTGCACAGGACACCCCAAGAATCCCACCATTCATTTCATTAATTCATTTATGTTCTTCATACATGAATTTATGTTATTCATTTATGTTATTCATTTTATTTATGCTATTCATGTTATTTATGTTATTTATTTCATGAATGACAGAGATACCCAATAGAACTCTATGGGCAATGCAGAAAGTTTTAATAAAAATCAAAAAATTGGTATTTTTAATCTACTCAAGGTGAAAGCATTTCTATAACTAATTCTAACTCTGTAAGGTAAAAGGTACAGTAATTTATTTAAAAATATATTTATTAATTTTCAATTAATACCTAATATTAGCCCTGTTTGATTTTAATTGCTCTTATTAATTCATTTGGCCCTAGGACAAAATTGCGATCCTTTCAAAACACACAAAAGACAAAAAATGTCCCTGTAGCTTTATGACAACATAAAAGTAAGTAATTTGATCTCTTCTTCTAGAATCTTGCTGCTCTGAAAAGACTTAAATCTATTTTACTTGCAGTCAGTGGTTAACTTTGGTGTGACACATGTGAGTTTACAATGAATCAATTTTGTGATGACCTGCTCCTTTATTGCTCTCTGCTGCAGACTGGGAGAAAGATGGTTAAACACAGGAACTGATGGAAACTTCTGAAATGAAATTTCATTTTCAGAGCAAGGCAGGGTTGCTCTGAGAGACAGATTTGTCTTTCAAAGGAGAATAAGTTGCTATTTGGAGGCACTGACTGCAGGCAGAAAAAGGCACGAGGAACTTAGGCAAGGTTTTAGCTAGAAAAAAACCAAACCACAGAATTCCAGAATGGTTTGGGTTGGAGGGACCTTAAACTCATCCAGTTCCACCCTCTGCCATGGGCAGGGACACCTTCTACTAGCCCAGGTTGCTCCAAGCCCCGTCCAACCTGGCCTCCGACACTTCCAGGGATGGGGCAGCCACAGCTTCTCTGGGCAACCTGTGCCAGGGCCTCACCACCCTACAACAGCTTGGGTGATGTACAGGCAAGAAGGAAAACCAGCAATACATTGAGGGGCTGAAAAGCTGTTCTCACTTATAAATGTGTTTATTTTCTATTTTTACAGGAAGGCCACATTCTGAATGTCTTGTTTTCATCTGGGTTGTGATTTAAGCATCCAATGGTCTCAGTTGAGCCTCAGGTTTGTATTAGGATCCAGGGTAATATCTTTCCATTAAACGAAGTGCAGCTTTGGAGCTGCTCCTTCACTGCTTTTCTCATTCTGTTTTCTGGGGTTTGTTGGGGTTTTTTAATTCATCAGAAAAATTGCAATGAAAGATGGATTTAAAAGAAACGAGTTCGGAGATAAAAAGCCATATATGACAGAGTTTCCAGATAAATGAAAAGAGAGAAAGATTTCAAAACCTTCTTATTGTGAATAACATTTTATGCAACTGCTGTCAGAAATACAGCTGTGCAATGGAATTTTTACTTACCAGCAAACCTACAGTTTAAAGATTTATGCTGCAGTTGCAACGCTCAGAGTCTCAGGCTTTCCACAAGGCAGTGAGATGGATTCTGAAGTCCTTATAAAGCCTCTGCAGAACATCATGTGCTTACCACAAATTCCTGAATTTAAGGTGCATCTCAGAAACCAGCAAGAAACTCTGCATTTTTGGCACATTTTCAATGACCGTCCTTGTTGTTATGGTAATTCTGTGAAAAAGACTCTCAGAAATCAATTTGTTGTTTGCATATAATTCCCCAAACTGAGAAAGAAGCTGCTGGATGTTGGGTAGATGAAGGAACTGCCACTGCAGAAGCTGCTGAGCTCAACTTAAGCCTATAAAATGTGCCAGCATTTAAAAATCCATGAGCTTGGTCACACCACATCCACAGGGTGGGAGGGAGTGAAGGTGCTAAAGGCATGGTTTGGGTGATCTCAAAGGTTATTTCACAGCATTTGTCTCAGAAACTGGGGTGCATAAACCCCAGGAAGAGCAGAACCAGTCGAGGTTCTCGGTGGCTTCACATCTAAGATGTTAAATTAGATAAATTAGGCAAAACTTGGAGCTAGGTGGAAAGCAGCACGATGCCAATGGGAATAGTCAAAGCTGAATTTGCCAAGCCAAAAACTGTGCTGTAGAAAAAGTGGGAAGAACATTTGCACTTGTTAAAGTGTGTAATTGTGCTGAACACGGGCAAAGAAACCATGGAAAAGCAAAAGCAGGTGTTGGAAGAGTGGGAATGACTGTACATGTGGAAGTCAGAGCATGTGCTGCATTCAGGGTGCCCACTAAAACCCCCAAACCAGAGGATTTACTTCTAAAACTGGCAGAGGGGATAGAGTTTTCCAAACTGTGCTTGTCCAAAGCCTGGCAGCAACATAGGAATCCGAATTTTAAAAACATAATAATTCTGACTGAACTCACACGTTCGTGCCTATTGAAGTAGGAAAGATTACCCTGGGGGGAGCCAGTTACCTGTAGGATTTCAAAGATGAATGGGTTGAATCCTGCAGAGAATAAATAGTATTTTCTGGTTTTTGGATGGCATACTAATACCTGGGAGGAATTCAGAAGATTGTTTACAAAACCTTGAGGAAATTCCACCATGTTATAAAGCTATGCTTTAAATTGAACAAAAATAAGATAGCAGGCATGGGAGTTTTTTTTCTTCATCTCCCAAAAAGCAAGTTCCTTGCCTAAGCTTCCTTATTAAGCCTTTATTCAAGGCTTTAAATGGGAAAATAAAAACTATGGAGCATGCATAACTACCTTGGTGATGCACAACTTCGGTTGGTTTTATCCATGTTAAATGTTTCTTATGGAAGTTCCAAATTATCATTGCTATTTAGGTTGATGTCTTTTCTGATACAGGAAACATAAAATTTTTGGGAGAAAACAACAGAAAAATCCAATAGCTCTAACCTGGTATCCTTTCATTTGAGGTCATCAAGTACAACTTTATACCACAATTTCCTAAAGGAAAAAGGTCTGTTGCTTCCTAAGATTAAGACTATAGGAAAAAAAAATTCCCAGTCATTCACCTTTCAGAACATTATCAAAATCCAAAACTACATCTACACTTTAAAAAGGCTTGCAGTCCCATTTAGGAATTCAATTCTATGAGTATCTCTTAAAAATACTCTTGATGCAGATAGTAAATCATTGGTAAAAAAAAGAGGGGTGACTGATTTATATATTTTGGAGGCAGTTATGGGGATCAATCTTATTATTGCTTTTTTACTACTGTAAAATTTCTTTGTGGACCATCAGAAATACATCTGTCACATCCTTCCTTCCAGTCATCAACAAATTCAGCTGGAAATATAGAAGAAAACATGTTTTTTGGAGAAATGAGAGTTTCTGTGTGGTTTTGAAGCCATTCAAGCTTCACTGAGCAGCATTACCTGGGCAGGAGATGCTGTTTTCCAGGAGGGATTTTTAGTAGCAGCACCAAGGAGCTTGTGAACCTCTTTACTGGCAGAATTATATAACTCATACCAAAAAGGGGAAAATAAAAAAGGATGGTAAGCAGCTATTCTTGGTGGTAAAAGCATCTGAGCCCTCTGTATCCTTCAGGACCAAGGAGAGTTGTTTCTTCCAGTGCCTTCGGATTGTACCTCTTGTATGTGGTCACCTGGACTTGCAGCAGTGTTTGTTAGAGAGAACTTCCCTCAAAATCTCCTGCCAGGCCCTCCTGAGGGGCACAGCGACCCCAGGGCCACTGGTTTGTGCTTCTGCCTTGGCCCCATCCAAGACCTGCAGGAGAGGGTCCCTTGGGTTGTGTCCATTCGCTCCCAGACTCAGGAGAAACGAGGTCCTGCATATTTCAGTACAATCCCCTGACCTGTGCTTAGTAACAGGGAGCAAAAGAAAACATTATTGTCCTCAGTTAATTGCTTCTTTGTGGCAGACTACACTTCAAAGACACTTTAGTCTCAAGTGCATCTCAGCAGAGAAAAGCCCGTATCACTGATTTTTTAACCCCCTCTATTTGCCAGCCACGACGAATGAATTCCGTATAACAGAACCTCCACATGTGAAAGTGGAATGTGAAATTAGTTTGGGCTTTGGTCGGGGGTTTTGTTTTGTTTTGTTTTTTTTAAAGTACTGTTTTAATGAGGTGTTTAGTTTAGCACATTTGGCTCCTCCAAATTACCTCAAGGGGATTCATATGTTAACGAACTCCACAGCTGTTGTTTGTGAAACCAGCCTCGCACAAGCAGAGCATGTTGTGCAAAGATTTAAATGCTCTGTTGGAGAGGTCACTGCACTCCTTTGCCTGCTGTCAGTTCTTAATAATGAGCCTACCACTTAATTTTAAGCACCAAGTTCATTTTTCTTTCGGCATCGAATAGTTCCAGGTTGGTTTGACTTGGGATCGAACGCCTGGGTCGAGGAAGGGAATGTGCAATCCAGGGATGACCTGATTTTGTGCAACTGATGAAACATTTCAGGGTGGGGAAGATTGAGGATGAAGTTTCAGGCTTTTGGAGGTGGCCTGAAGAGGCTGCGTTGAGCAGAGAGAACGTTTGCAATGATAATTGTTTTATAAACATGCCCTGATATGCTTCAAAAGCTTTGATTCTGAATTTCTTAAATTAGGCTGGTTTTGCTCCTGGCAAGCAATAAACTGTTTTCATTTTAGATGTCACTTTACATTTAAGGAAATTAATAACTGGGAAAGAAAAAAAAAATCCTGTTTGCTAAGTAAGGGCAAAGAATCTGTTTCTTTTATTTCCATTCAAGTATCAATTAAAATTAGCAGAACTGCTGGATTTTTAAGGCCCAGTGTGATAGAATTTATATCCTAGAAGAATCCCAGTTTTCAGCATCTCATGGGAGGCAGGATGTGCTCTTTTGTTCCTGGAGCCCACCTGGTCAAAACATGATGTTGGAAAAGCCTGTGGGCAGCTGGTTATCCAGAAGATATGGACTAGGGATTGCTACTTCACAACCTCCCCACCCACAGCACATTCCATGTCATTCTTGCTCACAGATCATTTAATCATCTCAATATTTGTGTTTGATTTCCTTCACGGGTTTTATCACCGAAAATAAGCTCCATGATTAATGATTAACATCAGAGCAACCTCTGCTGGTTGCTAGAGATGGAGCTCTGCACTCGGCAGCAGGATTTCATTTTGATAGATCAGGTTTTATTCCCTCCCTTGAAGATATCAGCACTTCAGTGTAAGGGATGAGATTTTGCCTAGAGTTTAGGTAGAATGTAAAATAGATGTCCAACTGGAGCACTGCCAATTCTGAGTGCTCCATATTGGCTGAGATCAGTGGTTCTTGTCAAAGCAAATGCAAATGTGGAGCGACTTTCTTGCACACAAAGCAAGAATTTCATCTAAGCCTCCGTGACACGGCTCTGAAAACATAATTAAGCTCAGACGTGAGAATAAAACCTTGGCCTTGTTGAAGACAGAGAGGTTACCAATTATTGTAAAGTGGGTTTTTTGGTGAATCAAGTTTTCAGAAACATTTGGTGTTGCTAGAAGAGTCCTTCTAAAAAGAGAACAACCCATGTCAGGGAAAAATACAATCATTTTTTACCAAAGTCTTTGCATTGCTGTTTTACAGATGGGAAACCAAGGCTCAGTGTCCCTGAGACCTGGTTCTCCCAAGTTATTTAGCTTGGGAAGAACATGGGATTGGTGCAAGCTCAGAGCACAGTTAGTTTTTAGGATTGTGAGACACTTTGCATCCCATAACATCAGAGGGGGATTGTTGGGATGGCAGTTAATGTCTGCTCAGCAAATGGTCATCTGTCCCCAAGGAACTGGGTTTAAAAATCAGCCCTTCATTGAACACAGGTTGGTGGAAGCCACCCATGCACAAGCTTTTCACTCAAGCAGATGAGCTGCATGCAAACTGGATTCCTAATGTTATATTTATCCTTTTCCATTTGCAAGCCCCACTTCCAAATATTCCTTGAATGGGGATAGATGGAAAATGGTGGGATTCTTGTTTGATTTTGATTGCTAATCCTGGGTAAGAAAGCACACTGAATGCAGCCTGCAGGCCATTCTTTGGACATGATGGATATTCAGTTCAAAAATATTTGTAATATGCTGAATAAGAGGCTGTTTCCTTGCTCAGCATGGAACTGGAATGACTGCCAGTTGGGAATGAAGTCACCCTCCATTTCAGGCTCTTTCAGCGAAGAAGGATGAGTTTTCCTGTGGATCTGCATTTGTCACATACATTCCCAAGGAAATTATTGAGAAACCCAACATTTCTGGAAAGTGGAGGGCTTGGAAGTACATTTACACGCTCTTCATCATCATTCAGTCCAGCTGTTTGTGTTCAGTCAATGAGAAACCTTCTCCCCCAGCCTCCAGAGCACAGCTCCTGTCCCCACTGTGACTGTCTCCTAGGACATGACAGGTTTTTCCATAGGGAGCTAGGATTAGGTTAGCAGAAACCACTAGTGATTTCTGGAACTCCAAACACTTTAGCTTGTTCATTTATAGATTCTCCAAAATATATATTAACAGAGGTTAGAGGTTCAGGAGGGGATGGATGGATGGATGGTAGATACTTGGGGTTCACCAATACCTCTAAAAGTAGAAACCCCTAGCCATGAGAGAAGGATTTCCTATCAATATCTGAGTAACAAAATTAGATGTTACTTTAATGAGTAATTACAATTTTCTAGATATTTCTAAGACATTTTTAGCAACAAAGCAAGCCCAAAGCTGATGACATCTGAAGGCACAGCAAGTTGTGTAGAAAGGAACTTTTTCAAGTCCTTAAGGAACATATTTAGTGATAAAGGTGCAGTCACCTCGCTTGTGGCCATTTCACAGAGCAGCAACACACAGAGACATGTTCCTATCTATATGAATCAGCCCTGACTTTCTGAAATGGTTGTTAGACCCTTGTCAGACCCCTTTAAATACTCACTGACACGTCCCCACTCATGCAGTGCCATTTCTGATAAAAGCTCAACTCTTTTCCTGTATCAAAATGCACTTATTGTGCAGTAATTCAATGACATAGCTCTTCCTTTTTATGAGCTCTGAAAATATCTCATTAAGAGTTTTCACAAATTACCACAATAACTTCTGCTGACACACTCGTTTGTTCTCATCCCGGAATAAATCCGGTCGACAACTTGAACGGAACAAAGCGGGGATTTCCCAGGCTGTGATTCAACACTGAGCTGCTCTCCAACACCTTGATGTCATCTCCAGCTTGAAGGTTTGATGGAGGCAAGGTGGGAGATGCCACTTCAGACGAGCTGGGATGGGAGCTGAGCATCCTGCACGGAGGAAACTGCGGGGATGTTTTTCCTCCCTTCTCGGATCTACGGTTTCAGCACTCTTCACCATCTGGTGAAACACTTCAGAGAAGAAAACAGTTTTGCAATGTCTAATTTTGCCATGTTTTTGGAACATTATTGTAATGATCTTTGTGTCATTTGAGTATGATTACTTGTCCTCCAAGGCTTTTCCTGTTTACACTTAAATAGTACTGGAGCGTGGCCAGATACGCTTGAAATGAAACAGTACAAAATACTACATTTTTATCATGAAGGCTTAAAAGCAACATTTACAGTGAGGGGACACAGCCTGTGCTTTGCATTCTGGTAGGGTTGTGGGGTTTTTTTTGTTTTATTTTGATCTTATTGTTGTGGCAGATAAATAAAATTAATTAAGCAAGTATAATTAGCAGTTAAATTTTACAAAATCCCGAAGAAATGGAAGGCCTCATTCAAAGCAGCGGTAATGGTGTAAATAATTAAGTCAAATTGTTTTAATTTTCATGCTGCATATTGTTTCCTTCAGCATGTAATGGTACAAGGCAAAGCGTATGCAGTGTTAGAACTACACAAATAATAGATAAATTTATTCATAACCACTTTGTGGATTGTAATTAGAAGTTCACTGCAGCAGTGTCTATAGCACGGGTCTGGTTTTTTTCTTTAGTTTCTGTAAATATTTGCCTGAGTAAATTTTTGCTTTGAAGAATGTAGGCAGAAGGAGAACACATGATAAAAGTGTTGCAAAATCATCTTTGCTTCTTGCAAAGGATCGTCCACTCCAAGGTCTGTGTCCTCAGCATGGACCAGGAAAGCCTGGTCCTCTGCCTGCAGCAGGGCTCTGCGTTGAGTGTGAGATGAGTTTTTCCCTTCTTTCACTGCTTAATGCCCTAAATAGAGCTTTTCCAACCAGGAGGTACAAATTACCTGGCAGATCCTGCCAATAAAGCCACTGAACCTCAGGGCTCCAGCAGTGATGAACATGGAGCCTGGCAAATGCAGTGACTGTGCAGGGTAAACACAGTGTGGACTACAAGTGGAGAATGGGATTGTTTTAGTTCAGGGATGAAGAACTTTTCCTCAATGAGCTGGTTTCAGTGCAGAGCTGTGATAATCCAGGGAGGATGGAAGCTCAGGAGATCCTCTGAGATCGGCTCTTGCCGTGGCACAGCTTTGAAAAACTGGTAGTGATCCTGAAAGGAGCATTCGGTGAAAACACCACCACAGCAGCAGCTCCTGGGCTGAAACCTGCTTGTTTAAATACCTCTCAGCTTATTTTGAGCATAGCACAAATTTATTACAATTATAGCTTGGAAAATTCAGGGGCACAGTGAAGAGAGTGAAGCCCACTGTGTAACTCTGCCACTCAGCATGTTCTCAATGCATCCACACTGAATGAAATCAGGGATACCTTTAGGATTACCAGCACTCCCTCAGGTTTGAGGAACCTTATTCTGCTCTGCTGCATCCTGCTAGATCCTATTAGTGTTATTAAGCCCTAACATGAGTGGCAAAAGAGGCTGTAGCACTGCCAGCAGCTCTCACCAGCAGTTAACAGCCACCTCCATCATCTGAACACCAGGCACTGCAAACCAAGCTGTGGATGGGGGTCAAAAAGACAGACTCCTCTGGGCTTCTAATTCTTCACGAGTTCTTCCAGCCCGAGGGGGAGCTGTAAAATAACGTGGAGCTCTCCTTCACCTCTCTGCAGTGGAGCACAGCTTCTGCATAGCACTACTGGCCTCTGCTGCCAGCACGGAAGAGGAGGCGAGGAGCGAGGTTTGCCACATCTCTGCTGCTCCGGAGGGCCTCCTGATCCCTGAGTATGAGCTGGAGGAAAACCAATCTTTCATCTTTACCTTATTTCCATGCTTACAAATAAAGGTCAAGGCTCCTGTGCTGTAGCCGGCGCCGTACGAGCTTTGAACAACCAGCCTGAAATGTGATTGTAATTAGTTTCCTTTCAATCTTGATGTGAACAGAGATCTTAAAATGCCAGGACTGTAGCAGTGCATATGATTAACAAGCACACAGAAAGGCAGTCTATGGAAAAATATGGAGAGAAAGGAACAAAATGCAAATGTTGCACTGCTTTAAATTTTATTATCCTCCCAGCTCTTCATGAAGCACTGTAGACACCGTTTGATTATATTTTTAGTCTAGGGAATTAATTTTTAACTAGGGAACTCGTTTCCGTCTTATGATTACTCTTCTCCACAGTGGCCTGTAGGTCTGAGCTAAAAAATCACAGTTTCAATTGAGCTAATGATGCCCAGAACTCAAATTAATCTCACTTCTGTGTGTCTCCTGCCATGCAATATGTGCTACAGCTGCAGGCAATGTGGGTATCTTTTCACACCAACCATTTCCCCAGGAGGCTGAGGGTGTAAGTCCCGGCCAGGGGTAAGTCTGTGTCCTGTGGTTGTCACGACCTGGGAGACTCCTTGGAAGTGGTTGATGCCTGTGCAACCAGTGGAGGGGAAAGAAGAACAACAGAACCAGTGATATTTCGTGGTCACTTCTCTGATTTCACCTCAGTTGTCTCGAGGGCATGACTGTAACTTGCAGAAGAGCCCAGGGGATGGTGGAGGTGAGCTCTGAGTGGTGTGATCCAGCCACTTCTGCTGGCAACCCCTGGTCCAGCTCCCACCTGCACCCAGGGATGGGTGGGAACTGCTCCCAGAGAGGTAGAAATTCCCTTACCCAGCAGGGCTGCTCCTCTCCTTGGAGGAGAAGAAATGGGAAAGGGAGAGAAAAAGAAGAAATTACATGGAGAGTATTTTACTTGTGGAACTTCTGTATTTTCTACCTGGGAAAACAGGGTTGTTTTTTTTCCCAACTGCCAAGAAAATTCACTTTCTCAAAATATGAGTCTTTAAAAAAAAAAAACAGGGAAAGAATAGAACTAGAGGGCTGTAGTACAGGCACAGGGGAGATAAAAGACAGAAGACTCCACAGAGGAGGAACATGGTTTAACTCTGCAGGTGGCTGTGGCTCTCACACCTTCAGGCTGGCTCGTCCTGCAGCACCCTGACCCAGACATGCAGCAGTATCTCAACCCCGACATTGTTGTCTGAGCCAAAACTTCCTACCCAGACATTATTTATTCTCTTCTCCAAACAACTTGGGCTTAGATACCCCTGTTTTAGAGCAGCATGATACCTTGATACACCTGAGAGTCCCTTACTCAGAGTATGTGGTGCCCAACATCTCAAGGGCACAGCTCTGTTTGGTTGTCTAATCCCACTATTTTGGGCTCTCAGTCCCCACACTGGAACCCACTTCAAAGGGAACGCTGAAATTCCAATTGTTTCTTGTCAAAAAGTTTCCATTTTGTGATGAAAGATGTGACCTTTCTTTTTGGATTGATTAGTAAACATGAGGTAAAAAGCAGGAGCACACCAGTGTTAACTCGATGCCGCCACAGGCTCTGTGCATCAAATATTTTTACTTTACTCTGAGCCTCCTGTTAATGAGAAAAATATTCAAATCAAAGAAATGTGTTTCCTTCGATTCTCTTCAGAGTGTAATTTGGAGCTTCGGAATAGCATGCTCAATTATGTCTGTTTTATTCCTAAATTAGAGGAAAAAAAGCTTCAGAATATTACTGAGTAAACCTCTTAGTAACTGTTAAGCAACACCCAGTATTAATTGTTTAATCACTCTTTTATTATTTTTCATCAGGTATGAAGAGAACAGCACAGTTGCTCCAAGGATTTCTTTCCACCTTGGTACACCAGACTCCAAAGCCAGCACAAGGCACGATGCCTTTGCCTGGGCAGAGGGGCAGAAACCTTTCCTTAAAAGCTGCTGGAGGGGTTGGTGTGACCAGGAGCAAGAAGTAGCATTTTTTACATGTTCTGGCACTTCAGTACATGGCTGGTAAAGGCTCACAGCCAGTCTGAGAAGGAGGGATATGCCAGTACTGCAGAGCCAGGAGCCTGTGGGGGCTTCTCCCTGCTCAGGAACTTCTCAGCATGGACATGGGATATTTGGGTATTGGACTTTTTTGGATTTGCTTCACAAAAGAGCAAAATCTGTGAAGTCACTTACCTCTTGGCTAATGATTTATTCATCTCAGCTCCCCTTGGCTGCTGGGCAAGCCTCCCACCCTGCCATCACAGTGTGTTTTGGAGAGGCTTGTCGTGCCGGGGCCTCCCCTCCGCGTCCCTGCGGAGCCACAACCCACGCTCGGCGTGAAGAGGGTAGCAGGAACTGCTGAGTGCTGATGCAAGATCCAGCCATCCCCACATCTCCAGGAGACTGCCCGAGGCAAGGAGGCTCCTGAGGTTTCCTGGGAAGAGTGAACAGCGTCAGCACAAAGCACGGCGGTGGCGGCTCCTGGAGCGAGCGTGGGCAGGGGATTCACCGGGCGTTTGGGGGCATGGAAACAGGCCTGCTTCCCAAACTTCCCAGGAGCCAGGCTGAGTTCGTTCCTCAGATGTAAGACATGCCAACAGCTTTGGCTAAGACGGCACAGACCAGAGGAAACTTAGTGTTCCTTTTTTCTTCTTCTTTTGCATAGGTTGAATTACCTGTATTGAATTTTCACAAGCTGTATTATCCGTAGGTTGGATATTAGGAGAAGGTTGTTCCACCAGAGGGTGGTTGGGCACTGAACAGGCTCCCCAGGGCAGTGGGTACAACCCCAAGACTCACAGAGCTAAAGAAGCATTTGGACAATGCTCTCAGGGACAGGGTGGAATTTTTGGGGTGGTGCCTGACAGGGCCTGGAGTTGGACTGGACAATCACTTCCAATTCAGGATATTCTACTCTATGAACTACTGCCTTAATACAGTCTTGTATTTTGACATTTATAGGTTTCTTTTCAGACTCCTGCAAAGTCTTGGCTGTCTTCTTGTTCTTTTCTCTGGAGCTGTGTCTACCATTAAATATCCATACTGGTGGGATACAGGAAATCACCGGGCAGCTTGGTCCATGTCTCTGGCTCCATCACCATAAGGAGGAGAGACTTCAAATCCACATGCAAATTTGTTCATACTTCAGCAGCCAGGCCTGATGCCCTTGAACTACCTTCAGTAGCAGCCCTGAAGCCCTCCTTGATATCTGGAATGAGGTTCTCTCATCCTAATTTCTACCAGGACAAATTGTGCCAAAACACACCACGGTTCTGGAGATGTCCAGGACCTTCCCCATGGGTTGGAAATGATCATCTAGGTCAGGACTGATACTTATCAAAATCCTTATATGACAAGGTCTGCACCTCATCTGCCTGGCTACTGCTTGATTTCTTGTCTTTGTGAACATGTGCTTATTTCCTAAATATTTTGGAAGTATCACCATAAAATAGTTCCTCCAAGAGCAATAACGAAGCCTCAATATTTTTGAGTCAGTCAAAATGGCTTTACCACACTACAAAATACAGGTGCCTTCAGGGATAAGCTTCTTGCTACCTAAAATAGTCCTTCTCTAAACATAAATACAGAGGCCAAACACTTTCTTGTGCAGTTCACAATTTGGCTCATTTAAAACCTGTTTACAGCAATTCCATCAACTGTCATTTGACAGCCCTTCTGTACCGAGTATGTGATTAATCCCTCATGTGAAAGCCACGAGTTATGTCAAAATAAATGACAACCAACTGGTCCCACTACTCCCAGCAGGGAAGGAAATGCTGAAAAAGAGGAGCAACAACCACCAACAGGACCAGCACCAGGTACACAACAAGGAACTTCCAGGTTTACATTGGAAGCTGTTCCTCGGTGAGTTCACATCCATCTGTCAGCTCCATTTGGGGCCACACTCCCTGATTCGAGCTGATAGCAAGGATCTGAGTCAAATAAGTGAATATTTGTGCTAAATGTTGTCTGTCACATCATGTTACTCCACTTTGGGTTCCCCACACATGCGTCCATGATGTGGTGTAACAGCAAGATGCAGCTCACATGATTTAATGGGACATGACAGAAAACATTGCTGCAGCTTTTGGAATAAACACCTGTTTTTAGTGCTTATTTCATCTGCTGGAAGCAATTTTTAAAACATGCAGCCTGGGTCCTGCTAAAGTACATTTAACTTTGCTGTCTGTGCATATATAACACTTTTCAAAATAACTGCTTTGCTCATTTTCCTTTGTTTCAGATCCATGTTCCCTTATAGGGGGCTGGCTTTTTGTTTTGGGGTTTTTTTGGTTGGTTGGTTGGTTGGTGTTTTTTGGTAGTTTTTTTGTGTGTGTGTGTGTGTGTGTGTATGCATGTCTTTTTTTGTTTGGTTTGGTTTGGTTTTTTTGTGGGTTTTTTTTTCAATAAAAGGTAAAAATTAACTCACAAAAATTGTGAGAAACAGAACTAATCTAAACTATGACTGGAGACACACACAGAAAAAGTTCTTATAATGGAAGGAAAACACAGGATCTATTAACAGCAAAGAACATATTTACCCACAGGTAAAAATAATAACAGGAACAAAGTTTAAAAGACTTGTTTTTTCCTTCAAAAACTTCAACGGAATGTTATAAGTGAAAGCTGGGTAAAAATCATCTCTCCTTGGAGAAATATGGACACAGAAAAGGCAAACATTTAACTGTTGATTTTGTACTTGCAGATGTAGGTTTTATGAATGGGAACATTTGCAATAAGAAAAGCCAAGGTTTGGGTGACCCCTTGTAGAATTTTGGTTCATTATCCTTGACCTGACTGACAGAAATATTAGCAGTGGGAAATAAAACTGCTGGTTTAGTTATTTAAAAAATGAAGTCATTTATTCATATTGAATATATTCTCTCCTTCCAAAAGTCCTTCCATCTGTGTGTGAATGCGTGAAAGCTAATTAAATTGGCAGCCAGAGCTCTGTTCTTCTCATTTGGAGGACCTTCATCTCAAGCTAGAAGAGTTTCATCCTCCAGGACCTCCAGAGGGAATGGGATTGAAATGCAAGTGAACTTTACTAATCATGTCACGGAGTTCAAAACAGAGATGGATTTCATAAAAAAAAAAAAAATAAAATAATTAAATTTGGATCACCACAGTCTCTTCAAAAGGAATAAAACTGGTCCCATGAAACCAAAGAGGTGGTTTCTGCAAGCCAGAGCTGGCAGAGGAATTTGGCAAGCCCTTTGTGTACCTGGAACCTCCTGATGGAAAGCCTACAACTGTCACTGGGTACCTGTCAGGCTCTCACCACCTGTCCTTCTCACCCTTGCCCAGAACAAGATGCCACCTCGATACATGGCATGCCAGCCTAAGACTGAATTCCAAAGAGGCATCACAAAACTTGCCCTTCGTTAGGACAAGAGGAAATGGCCTCAAGTTGTGCCAGGGGAGGTTTAGCTTGGATACCAGGAAAAATTTCTTCACAGAAAGGGTTGTCCATCCCGGGCACAGGTTGCTGAGGGCAGTGGTGAAATAACCATTCCTGGAGGGATTTAAAAGGTCCGTGGATGTGGTACTTGGGGACATGGGTTTAGTGCTGGGCTTGGTAGTGCTGTGGGAATGGCTGGACTTGATGATCTTAAGGGTCTTTGTCAACCTAAATAATTGGATTTGATGACCTTACAGGTCTTTGCCAAACTAAATGATTCCATGATTCCATGATTCCATAAAATACAGGTTGGTGTTGTGGCCAGCGGGGAGGAGAGGGCCTTCAGCACTGCAGGGAGGAGGGAAACAGCCTGATGATTGTACAAAATCTGTCCTCCCACAGGGACTGAGCTGCTGTGTCAGTGGTGTGGTGGCCCTTTGGATCTCTGGGGTCCCCTCTGCCCATGGCCAGCCCCAGCAGGCACTGGGGTCCTGGTGCTCCTCATCACTGAGGGGACTTACATGGGGCTGCATTTTTTCCTAATGCAAAGCACCTTTTGACCTTCAGTAAAAATTAAACACCCAGAGGGATTGGGCTAAGCAGATTTTAATTTCTAATAAGAGTGAGGACACTGTTGCCTGTATTTTTACAAAGGCCCCCAAGAGCTCCCTTGCTATGTGAGCAAGTTGGCAATGTATTTTAATGTATTTATTTGATTATGCATTCATTCTTTCATTCATTCATCTATTCAGTCATTCATTCAGACACTTGTTCATTCATCCCTGTCCCTTTGCAGGAAGAGAACATAAGCCAGCAGTGGATACTTCACTGTCCTGATTTACAGCGACGCCTCTGAGTTTGTATCAAT
Source organism: Corapipo altera (assembly GCF_003945725.1). Taxonomy (NCBI): domain Eukaryota; kingdom Metazoa; phylum Chordata; class Aves; order Passeriformes; family Pipridae; genus Corapipo; species Corapipo altera. The sequence continues at coordinate 9,396,628 of NW_020884895.1, forward strand.
AAATCTCTTTGGCCCTCCTCAATCCAGCATTATCCCTCATTAGTGCCTGGGATTTAAAAAAAGGATTAAAAATAATATCAGATTATAGATAGATGCATAGATATGTGTATGGGTTGCAGGGCTTTGATTAAAGAGCTGGGTTGCTGGTGATTTTTTTCCTTTTATTTAGGATCTCTCATATTCACAGCCCTCAGACCTTGCAACTATTTTCACAAAAAATCCCTGACTTTTTATTAAGTGGCCCAATAAATGTGCTGTCAGTGCTGGACAATAAGGTCCCCATTGCCCTCCCACTGCCTGCCCAGTGACTATTGATGTCAAGGGCAGCTCCTCTAAGCCTGACTCTCACCTTTACCTTCCTTGCCTCTGTGGGATCTTTTGGTATTTTCTACCTCAGGGAGATATTTATTTAAAATATCCTTTCTTGAAGGGTCATCCCTGCTCCAGTTGTGACTATAGCGGTTGTTTTTAGAATTACCTCCCCATCACTGTTTGTCTCAGCCCAAATAAGCACATTTTATCTGCTTCTGAGTATGCCTTAAACATGGGAATACATTCTCTGAAGAGGAATAAAATGAAGAGGAACTACTGCTCGAGTTGGGATTACTCACACTCTAAGAGCTCCTGGAACAATTTTTCTCCCATATCTCTGAAATACCATTAATTAATCTTGCAGACAACTTGCAACATAATTGTGTCCCTAAACTGTTAACCTTGAAAAATATTTGACAGTGTACTAACATCTCTGAAACTTGTTGTCATAGGGAATACAATAAATCCATAAATACCCTGGCTTCTCTCAAAAGGCCCAGAATAATTCTTTGTTGTCAGTCTTTTTCTTTTTTTCCCCCCTTAGTTTTATTTTTGACCAGGTGGCAGGAGATGCAGGAGAGAAAGAGGGTACATTAGGAAAAAAAAAAAGAGCAGTTTGGAAGAAAAGGTAGTTATATATCCTGCATAACAGTGGTTTTTATACAAAGAAGATGTCCCTTGCATTTCTCTCACATTTACATGTCTTCAGGGCACCAGAGGACAGAGACAGTGGATGGCACAACCTGCCATCTGCAATTGGGTCAGAACTGGTCCCTGGTGAGCAGAAAAGACAACACTGCAGCCCTCATAGTGCACAGCCTGGATGTGCAACTGTAACTTAAATAAACAACTCCTGTTTCAAAGGAATTATGATGTCACACAGGTTGACAATGTGCTGAAATGCCACGTTCGCTTTGGCTGAGAAACCCAGGAATTTAAAATACGTGCGTGGCTGTGACACTGGTGACCTTATTAAAGCCATGGAAATCCCCAATAACAGGACAACTTTAATTAAAGTTATTACCATTTCTCCTGGTGGTTGGTGCTCCCGAGCTCAGGAGCTCTGTTATATTTAACAGTCTGGCACGGAGTGCTGTTGATAACGGTGACGATCCCTTCCCAGGCCTGTCTGCTGTTCTTACTCTGCTGCCATTGGAAATCATCAGCAAAAAAATAATCATAAGCTTAAAAAAGCTAAAGCAGACAGGCTGTTTCAGATTATTTCAGTGTGTGTGTTGCTGCAACAGCCGAATGTTCCTGTTAAGACCATAGTCTGATTTTCCCCCTGAAAATCAGGTTATAAACAAAAGGATTAGACATGGGCAAACCCAGGCAGACAATTTAGATCTGGGTTCAAATATGCACTGGAAATTATGGAAACCTTTCGGTTTGAGGCCTTCTCTATTTTAATAATAGTTTTTTTCCTAATTATGTGTATCCTTGATGTATTTTTGTATCAGCGATTAACCATGTGGCTTAGCAGAAAATAGAAAAGGAGATCATTATTTTACAATTCAATTTAGAGGCATCTGAAGGTTGAGATCAGTAGGGAAAGCAAGAACATCTACATTTCTTATAATTTCCCCATTAGAATATACTAATTTTCACACTGCTGCTCCCTCCTCTTTTGTGTGTTTATAGGTATTCTCATATTGGATCCAGGAGCACAGAAAGCTTGAAAAGACTGAGTCTGTTTTTCTCCAAAGGAACAGTTTCTCCCTTCATTCAGGCACTCCTTCAGTTTGTGTTTGCTAATCTTCATAAAAAATGGCAAAACTGTGCTGCTAAACTGACATTATTACATGTTTGTCATCTTGTGAAGTGTATTCCAAGAAAAGAAAGTCAATATATCATGTACTTGTAAAACTGTGACTAAAAGGGTTCCAAGAGAGCCAGAGAGGGGCTTTGGACAAGGGCATGGAGTGACAGGACAAGGGAGAACGGCTTCAGTTTGGCAGAGGGCAGAGTTAGATGGGATATGAGGAAGAAATTCCTGCCTGGGAGGGTGGGGAGGCCCTGGCACAGGTTGCCCAGAGAAACTGTGGCTGCCCCTGGATCCCTGGAAGTGTCCAAGGCCTGGTTGGACAGGGTTTGGAGCAACCTGGGCTAGTGGAAGGTGTCCCTGCTCATGGCAGGGGGTGGAACTGGATGAGCTTTAAGGTCCTTCCAATCCAAACCATTCTGTGATTCTGTGGATTTGGCCATCCCAGAGGGGCTTCACAATGTGTGCTTTGCTTTATAATGAACCTTCAAGGTAGGTCACAACTTCCATCCCCACGGGCACAGAGCTGGAGCTCGGAGGGGCCAACTGTGCTCAGGGGGGTCAGGAAAACAGTGACACTGCAGGGACATGGACTTGCACCTTCAGAGCTTGGACACACCCCCTTCTGCAGCATCTTCCCTTTGTGGCTTCTCCTCCCAGATGCAATTCCCTCCTCCTGAATCCCCTTTAATGCAGGTTTTCAAACCAGCAAACAGCCAAAACTTTGAAATGGCTTAAACTTTCAAACTACCCAACGTGTTAAAACATTTACTGGGAAAATATCAGGGCTGTTGTGTGTACACTGAGCATTTCCTCACCCATGGTATTACATTTTGAAGTGCTGGATTTCCTCCTTGAGGGAAAGATTTATTCCACTCACTCCTTTTCCCATACCAGAACTCTCAAAAGGAGCTTTTTTTACTTCTCACTAAACAGAGTCACTAACCTTAGCAGGTAACTGAAATAAATAAAGGAAAGCTTTTCAAATATTTTAATTAACATTGCCAGAACACATTTGATCCAATCATGCTTCTAAGATTATAATCTGAATAATCACCAAATATCCAAAAGCCTGTAAAAGGGATATTATTGAAAACCTTGTAGAGAGGTAGACATTTATACAATAAGTGCAATTATGATTTAGTACTCTACTGCTTGATATTATCACCTGTCCACTGATAACTGTGGCATCCAGTTCGGATATCCACTGATATCTTCCAGATATTATCACTCTGAGTGAAAACAAAATCAGATGAAGGCATCTATTCTCCCCCTGACAGCCAGTTTTCTAGCCCTACCTGCTCATCCAGCTTTTTGCTAGATATTTTCAAATCCATTTTTCAAGCACGAGATCTGTTTCCAAAAATTAGCAACCCCCTTACAGTCTGTTATTGGCGCTTTTATTTTATAACTTATTTTAATCAGCTTGTTCTAAAAATAGGAATTTCAGCCGCACAATAGCAAATTGTATCAATATATTTAGGGCAGGAGTATCTTTAGCCCAGGGATCTGTTGGTTTGCAGCCCCAGCTCCTTTGTCAGGGGGTTATTTCATTGCAGAGTGTTCTGTTTGTCCTATGTGTGGTACAGCTGCCTATTGAAGCCCCACAGCAAAGGCTTGGGGGATTTCCCAACAATAAAGTTGAAATCTCTTTCCTGGTTAGTATTCAGCAACACTGGAATGTTTAGCAGACATTTTTTCCCTTCTCCCAGCTTTCAATAGGCTGCATTTATCAACATGGAGTAGCAATCAACATGTATTTGCTCATGTATTTATATAAGTCAGCTGTATGATTCCTCATTATTTGCAATTCTTCCTTTAAAACCCCTTTGCTTTCTTTGTCTTCAGACAGGAAATGCTGGGTATACATGATGTGTGCGTGTGGAAAGTGCTTTTTGATGTACAATAAACATATGAGTATTATCACAGGTATTTCATTGATAGCTGAGTGGATTTATGTAACCCCTTATTTCATCCCCAGATTTATTTGATGTTGGTATTATAGTATTAGATAAGTTATCTTTATTAAAAAAAAAAGGATTGCTATTTGTATCTCTGCACTTAAAATGACAGTTTCCTGCTGGAAGATAAATTCTAATGCTACTGGATTCTTGAAAAAATAATATACTCCTCAAACCTCTGAATGTGATCCAAGATAATTAAGCTGGAAATGGACAAAATGGCCTTTATTAAAGTGTGAGGAAGGACCATTCTCATCCAAAATGAGCAGGACAACCATGGTCTACTTCGAGTGACCAAAGGAATTCAACTCCAGAGCCAACAGAGTTCCCATATTTTGTCACAACTGAATATTTCCCACCCTGTGAAAGTGGCACTTACCCTTAAAGAAGGTGGGTGAATATGAAGGAACCCTTTTTTTCTGGACTGCTCATTTTGAAAGAATGAAGAATCTTTGAGAATGGTTCAAGGGCTTGGAAGAGAAGCCATTCCAGTGGAAAGACACTGACAAATATCCCATGTTTTATCCCACTGGAAAAGCACAGGCCCTGCTGCAGGTGCTCCCACAAGGCCACACGTGGGGACAAGAGGACACAGCAAAGCACAACAAAGTGCTGCAATAACCCACAGTCACTCCCTCCTTTCCCAGCTCCAGCTGGAATCATCCCACATGGATTTATTGTCACAACTGAGGTGCTGGAATCAGCCACAAACCAGGGGGATGACAAGGAGTGAGAGCAAAGGCTGTTTAGAAAACAACAGTGACTCCAACAGTGCTTCAAAGGGGCAAGATTTCATTGCCATCATTAATGTGGCTGTTTTGCCCCTCTAGCAACGTTTTCCCTATGTAAAATATGGAGAAACACAGTATCCTTGAGAAAGGCCTCGAGAATTTAATTCTGATAAGTCAAAATTCGATTTATTTAGTGCTGCTTTTCTCAGCCAGTTGATTGCAACTCCAAAGGGTCGTGAAAGGCAATTAGAAGACACAAGGTATTTAAAATCTTGTTATCTCCTAAAATAAAATAAAATGCCTAAATCCTCATTCTGCTTATACTGTAATCCCCCAAGGTCACACCTGCAACCTCCTAAAACACACACGACTGCACCACAGAATTTAGAATTATGGTCACAGGGTTCATTTCACTGTCAAGGGAAGAGGGTCTTAAACAGGTTATGCATTAAATAAAGGCCTGCTTGGCTGGAAAAAGTGAACAAATACTGATTTGGTCATTCAGTAAATGTGCAAATTATACAATCATTTATCTTCCCTCCTTATCTGATTGACTTGTCTCATCAAATAGTTAAATACACTGCTGTCATATTTTTATATCAAGCTACACATTTATTTTTTGTAATAACATCCAATTCAGAAAAGCACATTGGCACCTGTCTGGACACCACTGTCTCCAACTTAATGGGCATTAACTGTCCCAGCTGAGTTTCTGGAATAAAATCCATTGATCTGTGTCAGTCAGGATCTTGAAAACTGAAGGCCTGAGGTTTAAAAACCCAGCCTGCTAATATAGTCTGCTATAATGCTAATAGGCATTAAAATAAGCTGAGAGCCTTCCCTGTATGTGGGTTCAGGCACTGACAACCCCAACTCCAGCTAAAATCCATGAGAATAAGCCTCAAAATAAACCTAAATATTTCCCTGGGCAAGATAAAAACATGGAGAAGATGATTATGATATTATTGTTGTTGTTTTCGTTTATCATTATTATTGTTGTTGTTATTATTACTATTATATAATCCTTTCTCCCTATTCAGTGGAATATCCCTCCTGGGGCTGCAGTTTGGGATTTCTGTTTTACAGACCAAACAGTAAATGCAGTGAAATAGAGATGAGCTGGGGAAAACTCAGTAAAATGATTCAGAGTTGAATGGATTCATTCAGGATGTTTTCCCTGTTTGCTGGTACATATGGAATTCGTGGAACTCAGCTGAGCCATAATTATAAGACAACACTGAGTGGTCTAAAAGTCCCTGAGGCAAAACACCCCGAGGAGGGGAAGGATCCTCGGGGGTGGTACGTGGGGCTACAAGCAGGATTAGAGGGGAAATGGAGTGGAATATTAAGAGGAAATTATTCCCAACAGCAGGATGAGCTGAACTAAAACAGTCCCCCAAAGGAAGGAATGGAAACGGTGCCATTCGACGCCTCTAAAGTCAGATTTGGCAGAGTGTTAGAAACACAGTGTGGAGAACAATTTTACATCTGCAGAGAGGTGTGAGGACATCCTAAAAAAATCCCACTGAATCTCTGAACTTTCTAACTGTCAGGACTTACTTGTAAGGAACGTGGATAAGGTCCCCTGATCCTACACTGAGATATCTACATATGCACACGGCAGATCACAGTGGTTGTGCAGACTTAATTAAAACACTATAATTAAATTAAATTTTTTTTTCCCTTTTTTTTTTTTTTTAGATGTAGGAAATTCCCATACACCAAGTGAGGTTAAAAAAATAGAAGTATATTTGTTCAATGTTTCTCAAGAAATGCTTCTCTGTAGAGGCCAGTGGCGTAATTAAAACTACTTAACCCAATCCCTGGAGATCTTTCCATACATATTTCCTATCCCAAGGCAGTTTGAAATATAAAGTTATTCAAAGTAAATCTGTCGAGAGGAAACTGGAATGGTTTTCCTGATCAGATCCCAGTGGGATAAACTGTGACTCCAGCTGTGTCTGCCCCATGGCATTAAGGAAAACAGGGATGAGAAAGAGCATATTTGGAATTGCAAGGGTTAGCAGGGAGGAGGCATCTCAAACTCTGGTGAGACGTCCAGGGCTTAAGGAATAGGAGAATTAAGTCTGGCCTTTCTTAAATCCCCAGTCCTGGCTTTTAATATGATCAGCCTGTTTCCTCAATTCCCTAAATCTTAGTCAGCCCCGTCACATCCTATTTCTGTGCTCGTACAGAAACGTGAGGCACAGCTAAAGCTTTGCAGTCCTCTTCCTCCTGCCATTGCTGACAACTGAGATAATATTTCTTAGTGCTTCTAACAATGCAGCACTCTCTCCAATTCACTGGTTTTTGGCTGACTTCATTAGTGCCTTCCCAAAGCAGCATTTTTCTTACTGAAGTCAATAATTACATTGCCATTGTAACAGCAGGTTTGCAAGCCTTGAGACTGGGCTATGTGGGGACAAGGCTGCAAAAGCCTCAGGGTGGTGGAGTCACCGTCCTTGGAGGTATTTAAGAAGAGACTGGCTGTGGCACTCAGTGCCATGGTCTAGTAGCCAAGGTGGTGTTGGGTCAAAGGTTGGACTTGATGATCTCAGAGGTCTTTCCCAACCGAGTTGATTCTGTGATTAAGTGGCTGGTGACCATCTCACCACCCCACCCTGCACATCTAGAGCGAAATGCCTGCAACTCTTCTGCATGAACCAAGCACCAACCTCTGTAGGAGCCTGGCTTGGTGCCCCAGGGAGATGAAATTTAGCTCATCCCAAAGAGATGCCCTTTTAACTCTCCAAATAGACCAGCTACAAAGGGTCCCCAACGACAACACAGAGGGAAGAGCAGGTATTACTCTCTGTATGTGCAGGCTCATCACGAGTCTCAAATTCAAGATTAAGAGCAACCAAAAGCACCAGAGACAAAAAACTACAATATGAATCTTGCAAAGGAGGTGCCCTCTCCAGCAGGTACAGCCAACAGAAGCCTTGGAGCTTTTCCTGCTCAAATCAAACCTCCCACAGTGAGCCCGGGGCAAAACTTCAGTCCCAGTAAATTGTGTTACTTTGGTTCGTATTCAATATTAGGAACTTTGGAATGTCTGAAGACCAAATCCACGGAGGTGTTTGTTTATGTGGATGAATAATAAATGCTAAATAATGTAAATTATGTATATACCACCAATCCTTTCCAGACAAAATGAATCAGTGAGATTTGGTACAGCTCATATCAGACTTGCTGATGTCAACGTTGGCAACGTCTCGTCCTCGCGCTGGAGGACATTCCATGAGAAAAGAGCTCCTTGGCTGGGGCAGAAGGATTAGGAGAAGTTATGGAGTAAAGAGAGAATTGAAAAAAACCTTGAAAATGGCTGGAGATTTGCTGCAGTGCTGTATACAAAGGAAAGCAAACACACATGGCTTCGTTACACAGCTCACTGCACTCAGCCACAGATATGCAATCCCTATTCCCTGGCCACACTCACTATCTCATCAGTGACTTCTGTCCAGGAAAGCCAATAAAATAAGGATGTGTGTTGCCAAGGTGAAGTTTTAAGATTTGCAATTTTAAATTTTCTATTAGGGATAAGGTAAGATTTATAGATGATATACTGATTTATAAATATGTTCAGACAGTAAGTATTTTTGGCTTTAGGCTGGAATCAGACAGCTCTGTTTAAAGAAAGATTTTTAAAGGTTTTGTGGTACATAAAATAAATCCAACTTATACTCTCAAAGATCCATCTGGCTGTATAAAAGATGATGACAGTGACAGTGGGAAAAAAATTTTTGCTTATATCTACAATGCTCCATTATTTTCTCATTAACTGGAGTTTTAAAGGGAACAATATTAGTGCCTCCAGAGGACGAGCTATATAAACAAGAGCTACAAATTTATCTGTGCATTAAAATGAATGCTATGGTAACAGGTTTGATTGCTTTGGCTGCAATTTCCAAACCTAAAGGGGTGTATTATCCTGAGATAATCTCACCCTTGGGTCCTTATATATATTATATCTCATACCTCCAATCCTGAGAGACAGTGCCTGGATAATAATATCCCCCCTGCCTTTGTTATAGCACAACTCAAACATGTCTCTTCCAGCTTCAGATAATGCATTAGTTAAGTGATTTTATTTTGATCACTCTGAATCATTAGTTTATGTCTGGAGAGCGTGTAAAGATTGATTCCCTTGGACAGCAGGAAGAATTTTCCCAGCAGGAGCACAGTGCACGTTGTGGAGCAGGGACACTGCCATCCTCGGAGGTGTCCAGGGCTTGGAGAGGCAGAGCTGTGGCAGAGCCATCTGCTGCAAAGCTGGGCAGCCTTGGAGGCCAGTTCTGTGCCAGTGATGGTCATCAGTGCCTTGGGTACCTCACACATTGGACTCCAAGGTCTTCACAAGGGAGACCTCAGCAGCTCATAGAACCACAGAATATCCTGAGCTGGAAGGGACACACAGGGATCATCAAGTCCAACTCCTGGCTCTGCACAGAGCCAAACCAAAAATCCTACCAAGTGCCTGAGAGCATTATCCAAACACTTCTTGAAGGTTGAGCTGCAAAACACCCAACACAGTAGCTCCTTTGGCCGTGTCCTGGCATTCCAAGTCTTGCTGAGGTCCCTCCAAACCCACCACGGCACAGGAACAACTTCAGGCTGCTCAGACTGCACTGTTTTTCCAACCATCTGGGAGCAACTCAAGTGGAGGTGGTCTTCCAACAGGCTGGGGACTGTTTTTGTTTTTAATCCTTCTTTTAAAATCCTATGGATGCAGATTTACTGGAAAGATTAGGATGACTTTGGCCTGTGTCAATAATTTTCAGGTCCTCACAGCAATCCCACTGAAAATCCCATTGAAATCTGGCCTGCATGTGCTTAGGGATGCTCTGTGCTTTGGCTGGTAGATGTCTGGGTTGGATCAGTGTTTGGACATGACACTGCTCACCAGAAGGATGAAGGGACAGGATCCAGCTCTTTGTACTGTAGATGAGGCAGTGCCTGAAAGGTTCACATCCCACTGCCCACAAAAGAAAAATCTTGGAAGATGAAGGCGTTCTCCATTCTCCAGGCCTGAGCCTTTCATCAGCCAAACCCCTCTTAGAAGAATCTCACATCTCACAAAAGCTGAAGGAAATCAGCATCTCAGCACATTCACCTCATGACATGAATTAGTCAACGAAGCAGCAACAACCATTTTTCCTGCCTTTTTTTTTTTTTTTCACTCAGCCACAGCTGTCCTCACACTGCTTATTGTAACACTATTATTCCCTATTAGTCATTCTCCTGGATGAGCTGCAACACACTGACACTGGGGAGTGATTTACAGGTGGAGATGGTGAGACCTTATTAAAAGAAAATACTTTTCAACGTCTACAACAAATCTTCAGGGTAAGCAAAGACCCCCCAAGGTCCCAGTCAGCTGCTGAATGGCTTTTATATACAGTTCCCAGGATAAATTGCTTCTGAGCATGCCTTCACTTGTCACTTCTGTTGAGATACTTTTGAATGTCATAAACTCCTACATCTTAAAGCCAGGTGTTGAAAGAATCCCTATTATTATCACTACGTTGTCAGCGACAATAACAACAGTTAATAAGTGATGATGGGGACATAAATGTCTGGTTCCTGTGTACAGCTTGTCATTTGCAGTCAAATCTAACACTGCCAGAGGAGTCTTTGGAGTGAATGCTGGAAAAAATGGATGTCTTCTGGGAACGGGCTCCGTTAAAAAGGCATCCATGTTTAATTCCACTTAATCATTTTTAACTTAAATGTGCTCATAAAAAAATAAATCTGAGCATGTACCCGTGTGCATTAAGGACTTTTTGACTCAAAAGGCCTGTCCCAGCCTTCAGCATACTGACAATGGAGGCTTGAACATGCTGGCTTGGGCAGTGCTACCAAAGTCTCCCTCAGGGAGGGAATCAGCAGCTTTAACTCACAGTTCAGAGCCAAACACCACAAAAAAATAGGAGGTAGTTTGTATACGTGTTGCCTCTGCTCTGAACACAATATCACAGAATCAGCTAGTTTGGAAAAGACCTCTGAGATCATCAATATCCCATTATTCCAGTGCCTTGTTTCACTGTGGCTTATTTGTTCTCTGTTTTGTACAGGTCAAAATCAGAGACTCGCTGATATTTGCCCTAGAAAATTGTTTATAGAAGTGGGTTTTTGAACCTCTCATGCAAAAAAAAGTTAAAAATGGGCATGAAAAGGAATTGCTTATTACACTTGGGTGAGACACATCCTTGCACTTTGCCTCATCCATGTTTCTGGCCTTTCCAGGTCTTTTAAAAATATCTTTTGCAGGAAATCCCGTTCCCTTAGACACACTGTGTATATTTTACCTCTTACAACATATTAAACAACCCATGTAAGAAAAGTAGATGAATTATTGATAATGTACGGGAGAGAACAGGGGGAACAGAGAGAATATTCCATGATGTGATAAAACAACCACAGGTTTCAGGAGGTGTCTGGGTAAGCAGCTCTCTAAGAAACCCGGTGGTTTGTGACTCAGCACATGTTGAGTTGATCTCAGGTACTTTCTTGCTCACTGTGGTTACCACATCAGGATTTTCAGCCTAAACTGATACAAAAGCTTCTACAAATTATTTAAGTAGAGAAGTTCAGCTCTGTGTTTAAATGGGAATTGCAGTTCCTTCCTTGTTGTCTCCAAGAGACAGGGAGATCCAGGCTTCCCTGCTTCGTTTTGATCTCTTTGAAGGATTCATTGGCTGAATTTTCAGCTTCTTCTTTTTCTTTTATTTTTTCTTTCCCCATAAATTATTCCTTTTGGCTGGGAAGGGAGTCCCTGTTTTTCCATATCAGTCTGTATTTTCCCACCTCAGCTAATTTTGCATAAACATGAGATCATTCCTGCACGACTTGAGGGCTTTGTACCTAAATCTTGCCTCCAACTGACCACAGGTAGATTATCTAGCAAGGCACAAAGTCAAGGAAAGCAATAAATCTGTCCACTTGAAAAAAATGTTAACTGTAAGATGTGGATCTTCCTCTTCCAAAATGTACCTTTTTCTGCCTTTTCAGAGTTTCTTTTCTTTTGGGGGGACGAGGGTCAAAGCCCGTTTTGTCCAACAGTGCAGCCTTTATGCTTTGTTTTGTGTCAACTTCATGTTATCAGTTCTTTTCCTTTGACTGAAGCGGAACATCAAACTGAAAATCACTCCTTCATCTATTACAGTGTGAGTCAGGCAAAAAAAAAAAAAGACTGTACACTTTTTAGGAAATAATTGGGCAAGGCTATAACAGGACCTCCTGAGAAAATCGTGGTAACAGGCTGTCACAGGCTTTTAGGGCAGAGAGAGGAAGATTGTTTCATGAAAGCTTTTAAACAGTTGTATCTGCAGCCTTCAGGTGAGCAAATTTCATGTGGGCAGCAAGGAATAAATCAAGCACTTACATAATTTTTTTTTTAGTCTGTATTGTTCCTGTCCCAAGCTCTACAGTTTTTACATATCATTCGGAGCCTTTCGAAACTCAAAGTTATTTTTATCCTCTGAGAAGTAGCTCCCACATAAATAGTTGTTGCTAATGTATTATAAACTAGGATTAGCTTAATTAGGGACTTCACAAGAAAGTAATGACTATTTAAGCCCTGAAAACAAGCTAATTATTTTGTATCACATTGTTGCTACCACTGTCTTCGGTTCTTCTTAAGGTGACTGTTCAAAAAGATGTATGGCAGACATGCTAATTAACAGATTTCTTGTCATCATGTTACCGGTTTTTTATGATGTATTAAAATTCCTCTTTTATGTAACACCTCACATATATATACATTTCTGCTCAGGTTATTTGACAGCCTGATTCAGTGCTTTTTTAAGCTTACAACACCATCAAAGTTACTGGGAGAGCTGCACAAGATCCAACAGTGATTTTTCCCCCAGGGCTCTGCTGAAAAAGGCAATATTTTCATTATTTGTGCCACAGAATTTTCATAAATTCCTTCTATTTAACTTCATCACAATCCATTTGAAACTGTTAAATAAATCCAAATTAATAAGTAGAATTTGAGAACCTAAGCTCCCAAGAGGCAAGACCCCTTCAACAGCATCTGAAGCCCCTCTGGAGCATCCCTTCCCAATAGTCCTTATCCTGCCATTCCACCTCTACACAATGTTGTTGGAACTTATGTTAAATACCACAAGTCAGAAGTGGAAAGCCCGTAATTTTTCATGTTTCATGTAATGGAATGAAATGTAACTTATGGCAGCTTTCTGCTCCTAATATGTTTGAAAGCATGTGGAACATCCAGCATTCAATTCTTATCTCTGCTTTCCCCTTTGCTGTGTATAATAGTCACCTTTTCTTTAAAATCACCTTTTACATTTCAGTTCCTCTGTTCTCACCTTTCATATTCAATATTTCCTCACTGCTGCAGCCTCCCATTGTCTGCACATCCCATTCCTCCAACATCTTCACGTGCACAAGGTACATCACATCCACATTCCAAGATCTCACTGGTGTATTTGCAATTAATGACTCAATTTATCCTGACACACCAACTCTCGCAAAGTGACGACAAATGAGTCCTGATTAGACAGCTGATTTCCATAAAAGAGCACTGGAACTGAAGCAGATGAATTCTCAGCTCTGCTTTTAACTGGCACTGGCTCTGGTTCATCCTAAATTTCCCCAGGTGTTTGTTAGTCGGTGGAAATCCCTGCAGCCCTGCCTTGGAAAAACAATGGAACTGATAAATGGAGAGAGAAATATCACAAAGGTCTATCATTTCAGTAAATACAAATATCTCTATTTTAGACTGAGCAGTGCAAGCACACGTATCCTACTGCAAACCAAAGGGCTGACAGCAAACGATTGCACTATTATTAGGCATCCAGGCAGTTTCTGCTGCTAGGTATTGTCAAATCCCAATTATTAAGCTTCATTAGAGAGCTGGTGCCTTTAAAAGAGTCCCAGTGAATGCCCTAGATGAAGGCCCTTCAATAAGGACTCAGAGCGTTCCAGCTCCGCAGCATTTCCCCGCTCCGGCTTTTTTCCATCTTGAATTTCCCATGGTGTCATCTTATCTAATCATTGCCTGGTAATGCTGGCTCCATAAGAAATCTTCCATAGAAAAATGAGAGTTCATACATCTGTCTCCTGCTGCAAATGCTCATGAATAATGGCACCAGTCAGCACGAAAGCAACGAGCGGCTCCAGCTCTGTGTGAAAGGCGGGAGGCTCTGAAGGGGGAGAAATTCCAATTTTATTTTAATTCCTTATTAGGAGCATCCTCAGGACCAGATTTTCCAAAGCACTTGAAGGAATATTAAAGGGGGGGGCGTCACAGTGAATATTATTTTTCTTCTCAGAGCAATATTTAGACAGCAGTTACACCTTCTGTGCCAGGGTGAGCACAGTGACTGCCCTTTTTTTTGCACCCCTGAAGTAAATCTCTGCTCTGAGCACCCCTTGGTGAAATTCACCCCATGTGTGTGTGCTCCACAACTCTACACACATGCATTACACTCCCATTTTCCTCTGACATTCCCATCAACTGAATGTCATTGTCATTTATTGCTGTCATAACTGGGTGATTGTTAATTTTATGTTCAACATTTTGATGGTAAAGCAGATCCCAGCCTTCATTTCTATCAAGTGTCATCATCAGCTTCCTCCTAAAGCCATCTCAGCCCACTGGGGAGCCCTGGCAGATCACCTCAGCTATGGATCCTCCTGAGGTGCTGCTGCCTGATGAAACAATTAATTTTTTTAAGTCTCTTATTGACATTGTGATCCCAAGAGCATAGTATGAGTTAAATATTTGCTTATTATAATTGCACATTTCGCATGCTGGAAGCAATTTCTGTATTTCATTGCTGGGATGATATTCTGCACAGTGGAACTCTCTTTAATAAGGAATCAAATTCAATCAGACTTGAGAACTATTCATGTGAATGACTACCATTACTTGGTATCATTTGTAATGCAATAAACTGAGTGTTTGATATAATGCTGTTATATTAGGGATATGCATAACCCATTTGTTATCCATCATGTGAATCACAGAAACGCTGGGATCAAAATTAATTACATTTTAGGGTATGTCTGAATTACAGAGAACTCAAAAAAAAAAAATCAGTTTAAATGTGGTCTTTGGAGAAAAAAAAAACCAAACAAACAGATGTGATGCTGTGATCTCTTTTGTAAAATAGCTTTTCTTAAGGAGCTATGTATGTCTCCACAAGAGTTTGCTCATTGCCTGAATGTTTTCCTTGGCAATTCTGGCTACAGGACGTTGGCCTTTCAAAGAAATATTGTAGGGTATGAAAAATATTACATCAGCTTTCAAAATGGAAAACTGAAAAGAACTTAGAAAAATAAAAGCATTTCCAAGTCAAATATTTTATAAGGAGTGGTACCCATGGGAGCTTTCTTCATAAATACATAAAAGCAGCTTTTGGGGAATGCCCATAATTGCTGCATTACAGATTCTTGCACTTGGCAAACTGATGCCTGCATTTGAAAATAAATTGATTTGGGCTTTTTTCAAGCAACAGGAATAGGCAGGAAATATGTTTGTGTTGGGTTACGCTAATTACTGATGTACCTCAGGAACTTTTGGGTCTTTAATTAAAGTTCACTGAGAATGGCCTTTGTCTCCAAGAGCAGCTACACTCCAAATGGGACACAAAGCAGTTCCACAGGACGTGGATCTGCCACTGAACTACACCTTTCTGAGGTGTATATATAGATCTATAGGGGATGTGGTGTGAGGGATCACAAGGTGAGCCAGGCACTGGAAGTGGAGCTGGAAGCTCAGCCCTGAAGGGAACATGCAGGGAGCACGTTCCAGTCTTATCGGAGGGGAAGGAAAAGAAAACAAAGGAGCCACAGGGATAGAGGTCAAGTCCCGTGGCCCCAGAAGAGGAGCAGGTATAGCCTGGGTAGCACGGAAAGAGCTCCTGAATAAAGGACAGGGAGCACATCACACACAGAACAGGAGTTACTTCAAAGGAAACCCTCTCTTCTCATCACCACAAAGGGTTTCATGTGTGCAGCTGGAGCAGACCTGCACAGAGGAGCTGTGGGAGCTGATGGACAGGGCCTGGATCCTGGGCAGGAGGTCACCTCCAGCAGCAGCTCTGGCTGCTCCTGACCTGCCCAACTGCCCTGCCCTGCTCCCTCCTCCCACCTCCCACTGTTCCCCTCTCCACACTCCAAACAGGAGCATCCTTGGAGTCTGCTCCTCACAAAGCTCCCTTGGAATGCCCTAATTCCACACAAGGAACATTCAGCTCATGAGAAGAAGTTCTAGGGTTGTATCAACCCCAACATCCAGAAGTTACAACTCACATTAGTCATATATGGGCAGTACTTGGGGGTTTGTGAGCTAATCCTGGTATCTTTGAAATATCCACTGGATTTACCAAACGGTTTCTGACCAAGCTCTTTGAGTGCTCAGCGTTTTCTGCCATTAATCCTGCACATCTAAGTCCTGTGGTTCCCTTTAAACTGGTTTTCACATTGAATTTGTTGATCTTGCTGCTGTTTCTTCACTGAGTTGCTTAAGCAAATTCAAAACAGAAAGAAAAATTAGTTTCCTGCTTGTATGGGCATCCTGGAAGAGTTCAAAATCCAGTGAAAGGGTTTTGTTATTTTCTTTGCAATAATTCTGCCCTCCTTCTTCTAAATCTTCACAGTTTTGGTAATTGCCTTCCAGGTTGGTGTGGTCAATCGTAGTGCAGATGCCAGGACTCTCTGATCACATGCAAGGTCCAGGTTTCCTATTAAATCTTCCAAAAATTACATTCAGGGTCACCCATTAGCGAGAATTCTGGGCTTGTTGAGAAGAAATTTTAAAAGCCACTGAAAAAAAAAACTCTTGGTAACCAGCATAATCCATTGTATATTTGCTTACAGTTCTGTTTTATACATATATGTGGACTTTCAAACTCATTTATTGGCTTTAGTGACATGAATAACCAAGGGCATGATTTATAATGATTTGTCATCTGGTATTAGATTAAAAAAAGTTTAATTAATTTTTCATTAGCCATAGTTAATGATGGGCTTGTTAACCATCTTGAGGTGAAGCCAAGAACTATTAGCTATATTAAGGACCAGTTTCAAGAAAATTACTCCTTTTATAAACCCCAAAATGAGTTATAATGTTATTTTCCCCTTTCAGAAAAGGGTTATAAGCTGTATAGATATACTAAAATCTATACAGAAGATGGGCCTTGAGGAAAACTGATCATGTAATAATAATTATTGATCACTTTTTGCACCAATTGAAATTAGATCAAACTTCTGGAGGATTATTCTAAAAAATAGCCTTGTGAAATTAGTTCTTGTACTTAAAAATCAACATATTGGTTTATCACATAACAAAGGACTGAAGTAGAATGGGTGATTATTTGGAGGAACTTCTTTGCTGCCACTCGACTTCTGCCTGTTGTCTCAACTGTCTGGCTTCTTAAAAGAGAAATTAGGGTTTAAACTGAAAATTTAATTGAAAATATAATTTAATTGAAAAATTCATTTGTCCTGCTCTGTGGGAAGGCTGAACATGACAGTGGCTGTTGCGTTATGATCCATGACTAAGAGAACTTGCAAAAGAATAAGAGAGATGTGTGAGTAATTAACGTGAAAAAAGGTGGGGGGAAAGAAAAATCGTCATTATTTTTCTAGCAAACCTTCTTCTGATTTTCAGATAGGGGGAATACATTAAAAAATAAAATTAAAACTTCAAAAATAAGTGTCTAAACATAGAGTGCTGCAAGATGAATAGTCTTAAAATTTATTTTGAACAGGTGGGAGGACCAAGCCTATTGAAATGCCTGAGAAACGTGCTCGGTAACTCCAAACCCTGTGGGTATGAACAGGAGTTTGGAAGCCTCGATTTTTAACCTCAATTTTAGCAAACCAAAATTGTATTTAACTGCTGTAAGCAGCTACATGAGATTATTGGTGCACAGCTGTGGATCCCCCATCCCTGGAAGTGTCCAATGCCAGGTTGGACAGGGCTTGGAGAAACCTGGGCTAGTGGAAGGTGTCCCTGTTCATGACAGGGGGGTGGAATGAGATGAGCTTTAAGGTGCCTTCCAGCCCAAATCATTCTATGACACAAAGCAGATCTGTAGCAATATTTGGATGCACAAAGATGTTCCTGTTTCTCTGGATTTCTTTGGGTGGAAATGACCTAAATGAGCTCTTGCAGCTCGGAGCAGCACACAGCAGGTGTGCCCAGCACACAGCATATCCCTGTCCAAGTTCATCCTGGAAAGGCAGCATTTCACTGAGAGCAAGAACAGGCACTTAAAAGCATAAAGAGAAGTGTAAGACCCTCTAAATGTCTCGCCTGAGGCAATCTGTTTCCTTTCACAGGGTTGTTCCTGAAACAGGTCTGTCAGGACTGTTCTCAGCACTTCCCGGCGGCGATGAGGGCACAGTTCTCACCCCAGATCCCTGCAGAGATCCCAGAAATGCTGAGGGCTGCCGTGTCTCCCACATGTCCCAGCCTCTCTGCCCTTCCCATGGGATCTCCCACCTGTCCCAGCCTCTCTGCCCTTCCCATGGGATCTCACAGCCATCCACCCCGACCTCTGCCAACCCCACCACAAGCTCTTCTCGATGCTCAAAGCAGATCTTACACCTCTCCAGCAGTTATGTTACCACATCCCACCCCAGAGCTCAGGTCAGGAGCCCCACATGAGTCCCTGCTGATGCACTGCAGGGGTAGAAGATGAGCTTGCAGGACCCTGGAGCACCAGATGTGGTGTCCTGTCTATGGTAGGGTATCCCCCTGCCCCATTGCCTCCAGAAAGGTTCCTGCCAGGACACCCCATTCACCATTTGGGCAAAGCTCCTGGATCAAATCTTTGTATTCCAAAATGGAATGCTAAAATCAAGCCACAGACAAGGAGGAAGGAGGGCTTATACAAGTAAAAACAAACAAAACTATTTTTTTTCTTAATACAAACCCACTTAAACCAACTTCACTGAACTGATGCTTAGATTTGCTGCCAAAATAACCATGCTCCAATTCTACTGAAATGATTAAATATATTTGTCCATCTTTGATTTTTTGACCTAATAAAATCACTGCATATATATTTGGTCAATACAATCATGTAGTCAATCTAAATTATAAGGCACAAAGCATAGAAAATATGTAGTTTTTTTCTCACAGTTCTTCAGTGCAGTTACCTTCACATCTATGCAACTGTGCAGCTGAAGAGGATGATTGGAAGGGGGAGAAGTTACCACAACCCTGATGTTGCAGCCTTAATAACCCTCCTTTAACTCAGGACTTTGACAGGAGTTGAGGTGTTGATAGAGCTGTACAATATTAGAGTGAAGTTTTATGAAAATTATAGGCTTTTATTCCTCCTGTTAGCAATAGAGGTGTCTGCCTGTCATTTGTTAATCAGTCTTTACTGGATACTGTAACAGAAAGAAAGAAATTGCAGATTTCACAGCTAAGAGAAATAGGAGAAATGTGTAGATGGAGCCTCCTGGGTCTACACTGTGCTCTCCTGGACCTGGGAAAGGGAATGTAGGGCACATCACCCCTGCAAGAGCAACAGATCTTCACCCTCCATGTATCCCCTCAGGTCACTTCCTCCAAATTTCCTCGTGCCTCTGCACCACAGCTCACATGACCCAGTGAGAAGTTTTTCTGATGCAGACAATTAAATTCCAACAACTCTGAAAAATCAGGGATCTGGCTGCTCGAAAGGGAAATTGCTGAAGTTCTGGTGAAAATCAATTCCAGCTGGTTCTAATGAAGTGCTGTTCTGTCCAACAACACTGGGCAGAAGCTGTGCCTGTGTGTCCATTCAGGGAACATAAGGATGCTACAGCACAGCTCAGGACTTACTCAATTGCACAGATGTCAAACACAAACCAGTACAATATCCTCAGGGAGGGGGAAAGCATTTTATGACCTATAAACCACACAAAAGAGCAAAATCAGAGACAATTCCAGATGAAGATGGAGAAAATGTACACTGCTAAGCTCCCAGCCTAATGTGCTGTCTGTATATTCCCAACTAGAGGACTGAATTTAGCATTCCTGCCAAAATGACAGGGAAGAGATTGGAAACATGTCCCCCAGTGTTGGTGCTGACACTGTCCCTCTCACACGACCCATTAGCTGTTCTGCCCAGGGCTCGTGCCGAGGACAGACCACGGTGTTCCATGCCCAGCACTTCCCAGAACATGTCAGGCACTGAAGGATGGGAGGAAAAACCCCAACAGCAACACTAACACTGATGTGGGAATTTGTCATGGTGACACTGATGGTACTGAGAGTCCTGCATGGTAATGATTGGTTTACAATAAAAATTACTTCAAATGCTGGATCAGAAAAAGGATGGTTCAGTCAATCAAATCTCTGTCAGCTGCAAATTAGGCTGCCCATCCCTAGGCAATGGAGAACATAATTGGCTTTGTCCATCGCTGGGTTTATTTTTATCTGTTCTGTTAAAGTCAGGCTCTTTCTCACTCACACTGGCAAAAACAGAGGAAAAAAGGGTTTGGTGCAGAAAGGCTTTTTCGCTCCTTACACCTGCAATAAATGGGGCAAGTAACCCTTGCATTTCTAAAATTAGCCAAGGATTCTTTGAGGGACTGCTTTCTGTCAGAGTGAGGTTACCTTCCTGGGAGGAAGCAAGAACAAAGGATATTTTAGCATATGGTCTTCAGGAGCCTTAGACTGAACCACCTCCACCCCAAGCGGTCGAGACTCCAGTTCAGTTCCCAGGGTTACACAAGAGGGGCTGGGGGAGGTGGAAACCTCCTCTAATCCTGTAAGAATCACAGCAACTTTAAAACCTGCTAGAATTTGCTGGAGACAGGATGGGAACGCTCACATCCAATGTCTCCCTTCCCAGGGACCGATCATCCCGACACCGGCAGCAGCGCGGTGCCGGCGTTCCTGAAGAATGTGGGAATGTAAGAAGAGGTTAGGACTGAAATAACCACCACCAGACTTCACTGGGAGCACATGAGAACCTCAGAGCCATTGCTATCCACAGAGTGTCAGGGGATATTGCTTTTGCTGCAGGCTGGAAGTGGAAGGATCTCCATCCCTGTCATGACATACAACTGTCAGACAGTCGGGACTCTCCAGCTCTCCTTCAAACTCCTTTAGCTGCCTATAAGCTCCAAATATCCCTACCTGTTTCCCTCCCTGTGCACAAATTGTAAGACTGTGCCATTCCCTGGGTGGTAGAGCTTTCTTAACACATTTCCCTGGCACTGCAGGGTACAGTGAGACTCCAAAAAGGAGAAAATCCACTGAAAAAATAAATATAGCTGACTAAGTAGGAGGGGGAACAATGTCTGTCGTCTTAACCTGTCTGTCATCTTAACCCAGAGAATGTGCTGCTCTACTTCCTTGGCTCTGCCTTTATCCCCCTTTAATTTTAGGACATTTGAGCATCACCTGGGTACCTGGGAAATCCACTACTGTGCTAAAGGCTTGGTTAAGGGATAAGGGCATGGACGGGGAAGGTTTAACAAACCTTCATGTTGCACCAAGTACAAAAGAACTGTCTACAAGGGACTACTCATAGGATTATATTCATATGGCAAAGGCCAATAATTCAGAGCGAGAACAAACTCTATAAGGTACAAATGGCTATAAAGAACAAATAATTATTTGCTGTCCACCTACTCCTATAGGTTTATGTCCCAATTTTACCACCCTTTCCTCCCTGCATTTGTGCATGGAGGGCAGGAATTATGGCACTGCCTCAGCATTGCACAACCAGGGCTGCTGCAAGTGTGAAGCAAAAGATGGAAAAAAAAGCTTAGAAGACACATAACATAATGATCAAGGCTTATGAAGAGCTAGTGAAAGGTAATTATTGCTGTCATTGTAATTATTGTTGCTGGTATTGACAGTGATGTCGATCATGATTCTTATTATTATCATTATTAAGTAAGTCAAAATCATACAGAACAAGAGGTTTGCTTCCAAGATCCCTCTTTGCCCCATGTCATCCTGGGACGTCACTAACCTGGTGCCCCAATTGAATCTGAAAAGAGTAGAAATAATTCTAGCACACTAAAAAAACCATCTAACCCCAACAAATACAGCATCCTGTGCTGGGGTATCCTCCTGGGAGCTCTGTGGCTCAGGATGTTGCAGATGGGCTCGGGGTGGGTTTGTGTCATAAGACTTTCACGTGACATTGCCTTTAGGTTGTCAGCAAAAGTCCAGCAGATTAGTGTCCCCTGAAATCTCCCTAAGCAGCTTTAATGCCCTAAAATGTGCTTGATGTGGATCACTCGGAAGACTGCACGAGACAAAACATTAATTATTAGTATAAAAACAGAATTTCCTCCTAGAATTCTGATTAACAGGCACTCCTACGCTGGGGATGCGTTGTGGAGAACTTCACTCGGTTTTTAAAAGGCTGTGAAGAAAATTCAAAATGTGACCCTGCTCTAAAGTGCAAAATGAAAATCAGAAGCAAAAGGCTTTTACCTTTCTGTGTAATTGAATCCAGCTGGCCTCCTCCTACCCTGCCTTGCAGTCATTTACAGATATGCAAATGGGGGGAAAAATGGTGCCTTTTGCATCTGCATTGCACGCCAGAAAATCAGACAATGCCTGTGTTTTTCCAGGTTTTCCTGCAGTTTGGCCATTCTGCTGCTTTTTTTTTTTTGGTATTTTAATCCAGTTTAACAGCACAGTATGTTTTAGTCATATATTTAAAATGAAGGAATCGGCCCCTACCTAGACAATATTGGTGGTGTCCCTTTGACAACCTGAAAACTTTAACATCTACAGGGTAATTTGGCAGCCCCTGCCAGCACCAAGAGCAGCAGAGGGAGGCCTGTGGCCGTGGGGAGAAGGTGTGGGAAGGGAGAGGAGGTTGGAAGCCCAAAAGGAGACGTGGTGCCCAGGGCTGTGGAAGGATGAAATGCACCCACAGCATCTCTCCCCTGTCCCTGTGCTCTCTTCTTCCTCAGATATCTTGTATCAGCAGGAAAAATCAGATTTTTCAGGATGCTACAGAGGGAGGAGAGATGGGAATGAAGCTGGTTTGGTGATTGGCCGTGGTAGGACCCATGGGCTGCTCTGCAGGTCAGGAGCATCATGACTGTGGCAGTGATGCAGTTCAGCACTAAAACCACTCTGGCAGGGAGTTACAAAGGGCCTCATCTACCTTGTGCATTTAGGTTGGAAAATTTAGTTCCAGTTTGAGAGACTCTTCAATAGCATTTGCGTAAGGCTGGCCCCAAAAGGCTTCAGCAGGAATGGATTCTCCCCAAACAACAGCTGCTTAAATGGCAAAAGAAAAGATTACATTTCAAACAGAGAGATTTTACAACTTAATAATACCATCTTTAAAATTTTAATAAGCAAGAAAAAAGATTTTGCACTAAAACCACATGAAGTCCCTAAGCAGTTGCTGGAACAAATACCTGTTTTAGCAGATGGGGTACACCCCTGAAACCACTTAGGTGGCTCCTTGGGATCTTTTGTGGGGAGACAGCAAATGCTGGACCTGCCTTTACAGCTTCTTTAGAAAAATAATGAAAACTCCCTGTTGAAATTAGTAACCTTTGGGAGAACTATATTAAGAAAGGAGCTGAATTTATTAGGCATTGAGATGGAGTTGTGGGTATGAAGAGGAATAATCACAAGTAGATTCACACACATTGGTCACTGGTTGGAAGCTTTCCTGTGGAAAGTTTTTGCTTCTACAGTACCTTGCATGGAGGGAATCCTTGGCACTCCCACAGTGTAAATTATTATTATTATTAATCCTTATGTTAGACTATTTCCACATTCAGAGTAACCTCTGTGGGAAAGGTCAGAATCTTGCTGGGTGGTGAAAACAGCTGCTGTAAAATTATTTTCATTGATTTTTTTTTTCTCCGAAAGGGTTAACACATAATTAGCCTCCAATTTTCCTGAGTCAGGTGTATATTTAGCTTGAAATATTAACATCCCCCCGGCTGCCCCCTTTGCAATGGCACCACATCACTTCAGTCTTCCCCTTTCCCCCCTTGATATCTCTCAGCAAGGAAGGAAGGACAAATCAGACAACACCAGCTCGGAAATAGGTTCAGAATATAACAGCTTGATTGCTGCTGACCACTCAGGGGACAGGTGTGACACATATTTATGGGCTTGATTTTAAACCAATATCCCTTCATTTCATTTATGAGTCCATTACATGTTTTATTTTGACAGTTCCACCGTGGTGTTCCTGCAGTCTCCTGGCCATAAACTGCTCACAGTGGGATGTGGAGCTTATTATTTGGTGTGTAGGCACTGAGCACCCCACAAGCTGATGAACTATGTGCAATTTATTCATTGGATTTTAAGCCTAGTTAAATCAACAGCTAAAAGGAAGCCTTGCTCACACTCCCTGGAACTGCAAACATTTAATACTATAAAAGTGGGTAGGAAATGCTGAGTATTGTTATGGATTTTACATTACATTACACTAATACCTAGGATTTTAACTATGTTCAAGAACCCCAATGCTCAGAGCTCTTTGTAAATCTACTTATATTGAGATTTTGCCTAAAATTCTGGTTTCTGGAAGGTGACTACCCAAGAAACTGCTATTTCTGGCTATCCAGCCAACTGGAGATGGAAGGATGGCACAGAGAGCTTGAAAATGAATAGAAAATAAAAACACAAGAACCTTGAAAAACTGAAGATATGCAAAATCATCCAAGGATGTAGCTTTGCAGGCACATGAGTGTTTGTGTATCCATATATCTATCTATATATATAATATATATATAAAATTTCAAGATAATGATTTCAGCCCAAAGAGTTCAGAGCCTGGATATACAATGATTAGCATATGACTTAGCCATGCATGCACTGCTGGCCTAGAAACCTTCAGTTCTTTCATGTTACATTTTTTTATGGCATTATTTCTATTGGGATCTGGTTCTAAATCTGTTTTTTAATGGATTTTCCTACTGTCTTTAATGATTATATATATATATATATATATATATAAATATATATATATATATATATATATAAAGGAGTATCGTATATGATCACAAACAGTTTGTCCCTCAATATGAACAATCACAGGAATGTAGGGTTTGGGGGATTCTCAGGGGATCACCTTCTCCATCTCTGAGCCACAGGAATTGTCCTCTGCCATTCCTGCCACAGAACCTCACCTGCCTTTTCACAGGCCTTTTATGCCAGAGGCTCTGCCATCCTCTCCATCACAAACATCTTCCTAATATTTTATATTCATCTTTGTAGTTACAAATTAAAACCAATTTCTTGCTCTCTCTCCAATGCTATTTGTAGAGAACAAAGTATTCCCTTCGTTTTCAACATATTTTTCTATAATTCAAAAGTAATATCATGTTCCCTCTACTCTTCCCTTCAGAACAATCCTAATTTACTCTTTCCTGACAGGTCTTACTTTCTAGACCTCTGATCCTCCTTGCACATGTAATGACTATCTGGATGTAGTGATCAAAAATGGCAGCTCCCACAGGTCCCTGTAAAAGAAATTTGGTATTATATAAAATGGCAAAACCCCTCAGTATGTGAAAAACGAAAAGCAGTCATTTTCCTCTTGAACAAAATTATAGCAGACAAGGAAACAGGGAACTACTTCATGTAAAGTAGCCACACGACTTGATTTCTGGTGGCAATTTCCATTGCCTAAGTCAGATGTGTCCCTGGCTGGGGAGAAAGATGGAGAGCAAGACTCTTCCAGAGGTCAGCTGGGAGCTGAAGGCTGAGGAAGACACACTCAGGTACTTCAGCTCATTCTGTCTCTCACCATTTAGTAATTTTAGCACAATAAAAATTATATCTTAAGTGGATGCTAATGTGTTAATGCATTACAAACCCAAGTGTTACGGTATGAGGGGTTAGAGGAGTTCAAGACCCAAATCTCTTTTGCTGTTTTTACAGATGTACATTAGTCCACAACCTTCATTAGAGGGAAGTGGAATCAGGGTGAGTCAGCTCATCTTGAGCTTCACTGCTGAGCCCATTTCACATGAAAGATCACCTCCTGTTCATAACTGGGGGCTACTGTAAGACTTGTGTCAGTGGTAGCACAAGGAAAGGAGGGCAAGACTCACAAGAGGAGAGAAAACATCGTCACCATCTCCTCCAGCTCCGTTGAAATCCTTTCTCTAAGAGATTAAAATGACTGTCCATCTCTCTGCCTCTGAGCTGAATGAGGAGGTCTTTCTCTGTCTTAAGTGTCCTCAATAAGAATCAATAAAATCATAGAATGGCCTGGGTTGGGAGGGACCTTAAAACTCATCTCAATCCACCCCCTGCCACAGGCAGGGACACCTTCCACTAGCCCAGGTTGCTCCAAGCCCTGTCCAACCTGGCCTTGGACACTTCCAGGGATGGGGTAGCCACAGCTTCTCTGGGTAGCCTGGGCCAGGGCCTCCCTACCCTCACAGGGAACAATTTCTTCCTAATGTCTAAACTACTTTCTGCCAGTTTGAAGCCATTCCCCCTTGTCCTGTCATTCCATCTCTTGTAAAAGTCTCTCTCCATCTTTCCTGCTGGCTCCCCTCAGGTGCTGGGAGGCCACAATTAGGTCACCCCAAAGCTTCTCCAGGCTGAACAATCCCAGTTCTCTCAGCCTTTCCTTATGAGACAGGTGCTCCATCCCTCTGATCATCTTGGTGCCTCCTCTGAATATGCAAGGAGTGGTGCCTGCAGGGAGCCTAGGAAAGGGAGAAGAGGAGGAACTGGAGAAGTAACAGCAGTAAACAGAAAATTCTGGCACCTCTGGACTGAGCGGAAGTGTCACCGCTGACATCACTAAAAGCAGGATCAAGACTGATCTAAAAAGCAATTTTGAATTATGAGTTTCTCTTTCCAAATGAGCAGTAAGTGCTTCCCTTCACACAGAAGTCAGCACAGCAATAGTGCTTTCTATTACATTTTAAATTGATTGGCTTTATGGCCCAGTCCTGGGGAGTTGCCATGGCATGATCTCGGCTGGCTCATGTTTCTAATTCCGGCAACTCTAAATCCAGATGCCCTGGAAATCCACGGCACATACTGGAGGGTAATCTCCATTTTAATGTGCACAGGCAAAATATAGGAATTGGGATGTATGGAAGATTAGCACACAAGGTTGAAAGAAAACCAAAGCAGAAACTGCAACAGAAAATGTTGAGATGTAAAGTGCGTAGGTGTAAAAATAAACCACAATGATTATTCCACAGGTGTTTCAGCTGAGAGAATTCCAGTATTATTTTTGCATTGTCTAAGATGTTTCTTACAGGAGCAACCAAGCAATTGCCATTTGAAGGTCTGTGATGCAGAGATTCAGAAAACACAATTTCAAGTCCGTGCTCTTCCTTTGTGCGCTTCATGTTTGTCCTTGTTCAGGACATCAAAACCTGCAGTTGTGCTACCAGGTGAAAACAAGTCTCTGTACTGAATAAAAAAGCTTAAAAAAGGTGCAGTAGGTTGTCACGAAGGGGGAAAGGAGGTTGTAGACAGGTGGAGGCTGGATCCTTCTCCCAGGTAACAAGCGATGGAACAAGAAGAAACAGCATCAAGTTGAGCCAAGGGAATTTTGGATATTATGGAAAATGTCTTCACTGGAAAGGTTGTCAAGCACTGGAATGGGTTGTTCAGGGAAGTGGTGGAATCACCATCTCTGGAGCTGTTCAGAAAAGGTGTCGATGTCCCCTTAGGGACATGGTTTAGTGCTGAACCTGGCGGTTGGACTTGATGGTCTTAGAGGCCTTTTCCAACCTAAATGATTCCATGATTCCAGGATGTGGCTGTAGGGCTGCAGAACTGCCTGTGTGAAGAGCTGCAGAAGCCCCTCTCCGTGCTGGAGGATGGCTCATGATTCCAGTTTGGTGGGAGGAGATCACCCTGAGGGCATTACTCTACCTTTGATCCACAGATGGAATTCCAGCTGCTGTCAGGGGAAGCTGTGCATGCCCAACCACAGCTGTACATCATCCCAAAAAAGGCCAAAGAGGAGCTCGTATATAAGAGGAATGTGGAGATTTTTGATGCTTTTTATATTAAATATCAGCACATTTAGAAAAAAAATTGTGGGCTTACGTGCCTGAGATGGAAAAAAAAACTATAGCTGAGTCTGATTTACTAGAAGAAAACATTCAAAGCTGTTGAAACGCTAGATAAAAAACCGATCTTGAAATGTCAGGAATCAGTGAGGATAACAGAACTGTCAATTTTGTCCTATTAAAACTCCGTTTTATTTTGCCTCCTTTTCTCTTTTATTTCTAATAAAAGCCCATTAAAACTGCTGCACTCACGATTTGCTGGTATTTGCTGTTCTATTTTAATACTATCTATTAGTTCTTCCCTCCTTTCCTTTTAATATTTACACATATCATCAAATACTGGGCAAAATTTCTCTGCTTAAAAAAAAAAATCCCATGAGTGGAAACCAATTACATATAACTTGTTACTGAGGGCATGGCTGGGCTTTCTGTGCAGCTCCAGAGTCCCATTGAGTTTAAAGTAGCTGAGGACACTTTTATATTAGAAACAGTCTGTGATAATATAATTGAGTGCATTGTTATTTCTTAACTTCATCTAAAAATAACACATCGAAATCAGCTGGACTGAGAAAAAATCAGCTTCTATTCCGTGGGTTAATAAATAACTGATAATGAAGTGACTGAGAAAAATCGTGGCCAGGAGCATCAGTTTGACATAAGAAGATTCTCCAGCCTGAAGGATTCCAGCTGGAAAAGCACAGTTTAAAAGTCTTACATTTCCTCCATTTCATGTGTATTCACCAATGCTTATGCAGTCCAAATAATCTGTGCCTGTGCTTACGTGTGTCAAATAGCGGGGAGGGCGTGGGGAAAAGGAGCAGCCAGTAACATCTGAAGGCCCCTCAGGGGCACCTGAGCCTTGGCCTGAGCTCTCACACTCCAAATATGACCCTCCAGGAGCCAGTGAAACCTCTGCATTGACCCGAGGGGGACAGGACAACCCTCTGCATCCAATACGGATCCCCCTGAAGGGAGGTTGAACTGTTGATACAACAGAGAGAGAGGTCACGGTCCCTAAAACACCACTGGGATGATACCATATAGATTTAACAGAAATATTTTCTTCCAAAGAAGAACTATAGGTAGATTCCATCTGATGCTTTTATTTCTCTGTCCGTGTCTGATAAAGGAATTAAGGAACAGAGAGGGAAAAAGAAAAGTGAAGCCTCATAAACTGCTTCACTAACTGCTACTCAGAGAAGATTCTCTATTCTGATTTTCCTCTGTCAACGTATTCAAAAATGCTAAAATTTCTTCTTGAATAATTTATAATATACAAACCCAAGAATATTTGAGAAATTCCCTAAAAAAGTGCCAGGAGGGGAACCTCAATATTGAATATATTTATCTGAAGACACCAGACAAACAGAAATCTCTTGGAGACAAGAAAAGGGGTCACCAGACCAGTGAAGGAATTTTAAGCCCAGACTAATGGCACAGTGAGGTGTCTGCCTCGTGTAGCCCCTACAGCTGGGAGCGTTTCTGCCCAGGACCACTCTCTGTGTGCTGGAGAGTTCCAGCACTGTATTTCCCACAGCCCAGAGCTCCGGCCTTCCCTCCTAATTCCAGGATTTCCACGTTACTCTGTTGGGGCCCCCAGAGGCAGGATGCCCCATGGGAAGCTGTCCCTGAGCCGTGGGCCGTGCCCCGCACCCCGGCAGGGGCACAGGAGGCATCTCTCCCCGGAGCGCGGGCTGGCAGCTCTCCCAGCCCAGTGCATGTGGGTTTTGCGTCACGGATTAATCACATCCCGGCCCTGCTCCCCCTCCCACACTTGGGTTCCCACATGTTCTCCTGCCCCAGCAATAGGCAGCTGGAGGCGATTCCCCTCCCCAGGGAGCTGGGGGTGAGTGCCCAGCGGGAGCTGGGTTTGCCGGGGCTTTTAGGTAGGAATGCAGCTGGAATCCAGGCACTGGCTGTGTATAAACCCTTTCCACAATTGGATCCAGAACCTCTAAACCATTCCCTAGCTCTGAGAAAACCAAGAGAGCTGGGAAGCAGCTCCCATCTATAATAATTATAAGAGAGTTTCCCTTGCCCTTGCACTATTTATTGCTTCTGCCCTTGCTGTAGATTGCTGGAGACACAGAGACTATTAAAGCTCAGAATATTTCTTTCTGGACAGGCAGAGAGAGCTTTGGAAGAAAACTGCCTCTTTCTCTCCACCATTGCCACTTCTGTTGGAGAGGGAAGGGGTTGGTTCCCACTGCAGGCTAACTGGAGCATTGAATGCCTGCTGTGCAAGAACTGCAGTGGGGGGAACGTTCACCCCCAGTGGAAAGGGAATGCTGTGAGGATATTTCAGAAAACTACAGTGACTGCTCAAGTATCCTTTTCTAAGTTGTGCCTCTCTCCCTTATTTTCACAAGGCTGTCAGGGAGGAAAGGTGCATTTCAGTCATGACAGCTGAGGCTGGGAAGAGGCAGCCGAAGGGCACCTGCCAGCTCCCGCCCTGCTGAGATGCAGCTCTGCCGACTCCACAGCTCCAGGATGGGGTTTTGCAAGGAAATAGCTCGCTTGCCAATAATAATAATTATCATTAATAACCGAGTGACGTCCTAATCTTGGTTACATCAGCTGTAGCCTTCTCTGGAGCTCCTGCCAATCTCACTCGCACCGGTCCTGTTCTCAGCAGGGTGTGTGGAGCAGAGACAGAAGGGCCGTGAGCTGCTGTGGCTGGAGGGAGATGCAGGGCATGGCCCGCGGTGACTTCTGTCTCCTGGCTGCGGGGACAAGAGGACACAGCCCGGACAAACCCTGTGAGAGCCGCCTCTTCGGCCAGCGGAGACTTCTCACCCCGCTGGAAAACTGCGGGGACGGAAAGGATGGAGCGGGAGGTGCGGGGCGATCCCCCTCCTCCGCCGGGGCATCCCGCGGGGCTGCCCCGTGTCACAGCCGGCCGGGGGCGAGGGCAGGGGTGGTACAGGGGTGTCCGTGGGCCCGGGGCCGGCCCTGCCTGCGGGCGGGGGACACGGCGGGATGTCCGTCCCTCCCCGCGGAGCCCCGCAGCGCTCGCTGATCTGTATTCCAGGGGCATCCCCCCATTCCCAGCCCCCCTCTCCCTCCCCTCTTCCAGCCCCTTCGCACAACCCGACGGCAGGAGCCCTGGCAAGGATAACGAGAGATATTCGGTGGCATTTGGGAAAGTTGCAAGGTCGGGGCTCCCCGCCCTATACTCCAGCCCTGCCCCACGACCAGCACCCATGGGGAAGGGGGTCTGCCCCCCAAACACAGCGGGGTGCGGCGGGGAGCGCCCAGAGGTCGTTTTTCTGAGGTGCTGCCAAAGCCGCTGTGAGATCTTGTTAAAAGAACAAACTGTTGTGATTTCCCCTCTCGCCCTTTCTCTCCGCCTTCCCCCCCCCATCCCTAAAGGGGGGTGTCAGTGCACGGCGCCTGCCGGTCCCCCATGTCGCTCCCGCGTCAGAAAATTGAATGATGCAGCAATTTAATTAGGAGGGAGCGGTGCATCCATATTGCACCGGTGCAGGAGAGCTCGGGAGCCGGGGGAAAATGGTTCGTGTCCGCGGGCGCGGACGCTGCGCCCCTGCCCGCGCAGAGCGGCCCCGGGGCGGCGGGACCCAGCGGGTCCCCCGGGACCTCCCGCCCGCACCAGCAGCTTTGCCCCTCAACTTTTTGCTACCGAGCCGCGGTTCCAGTTAAGTCTCCTCCCGGCCGGGTCACCCCAGGGTTGCGGGAAGGGAATTCGGGTTCAAGGCGGCAGCCGGGAATGGCGAGGGGTGCGGGATGCCCCGGGAGTTCCGCGGCTCCCGCTGTGCGCGGAGATGCGCGCAGATGTGTGCGCGGGGATGGGCGGGGATGCGTGTGCGTGTGCAGGGGTGCGCAGGGGTGTGCGCGGGTGCGGACAGCGGGGACGCGCGGAGCACCGCGGGGGTCACCTCCTGCCCTGCCCGCAGCCCTTCCCTCCCGCCTGGGTGCGACCCAGGGGGGACCCGCAGCCTCCCGTCCGCGACCCCCGCGCGCCTCCAGGCGCATCTCACCCACCAACTTTGACCCGCGGGAGAACCCGCGCAAAGCTCCCGCTGCGCCCCCTGCGCGGACCCTGCGCCCCCCGCGCAGCCCCGTTACCTGCCGGCGGCTCCCGGGCCGGGCGGGCACCGCTCCGTCCTCCGCGGGCGCGGCCCCTCCGCCCCCGCGCACATCCCGCGTCGGGCGGGAGGATGCGGGAGGTGCCGGGTCTCTCCCCCGAGGGGTTTGGCTTTGCGGGTAGCCGCTGGATCGTGGCGAGGCTGCGGGGCGGGAGCGGCCCCGGGACGGAAGGAAAGGCAGCAGGACCGAGAGGAGGATGAGCTGGCGGCGGGGAGAGCGGGGCGGCCGGTCCGGGACCCCCGGGTTGCTCCCCGCCGCAGCCCTCCGCTGGCACTCGCAGTCAGAGAAGCTTTGATTTCCTCCAGACTTAGGCTTTTTTTTTTTCCTTTTTTTTTCTCCTGTTTTTTTTTTTTTTTTTTTAGGAAGGGGGGGTGCAAATTCTGCCCCATCCCAGCGGCTTTTTCCTCTCTGATTCTTCTTAGGCTTTTTCCTCCCCCATCTGCTCGTTTCCCATTTCCCTTCCTCTCCGCCAACCACCAGCCCCCTCCTTCCCTCTTTAAAAAAAAAAAAAAAAAAAAAA
>NW_020884895.1:9429088-9433251 GCF_003945725.1 Corapipo altera
AAAAAAAAAAAAAAAAAAAAAAAAAGAAAAGGCAAGGCAAAAAAAAAAACCACCCAAAAAAACTGTATAGTCAGGGCTTCCCAAATGCGCGCCCCCGACCTGGAGCCAAGCGCGCCCCCTTCATTTGTTCCCCTTCTTGAAGCTCATTTTCATGACGTGGAAAAGCCTGATCCAGGGCAACAACAGCACCACACACACACACACACACACACACCCGCCCCGCACACACCGCACACACACACCCGCACACGGGGAGGGAGCGCAGCCCGCGCTCCGCCGCGCCCCAGCCTCCCGCTCCGCGCTGCCGCTGCCCGGAGAAGGCGGCGGCGGCGGCGCTGGAGCCTGCAGCAGCCCCTCTCCTCCCTCCTCCATTGAGTGTGCCAAACAGCAGCTCTGCATCCTAAAGAAGATCATTGAGGGGCTCATTGCATTCCCAGCACGTTTCAGGCTTGCTTCTTTTTTTTTCCTGCCTTTTTTTTTTTTTCCTTTTGCCTCAGCTTCAGCAGGAGTAGAGAGAGAGGGAGAGAGAGCCACAGAGAGGGAGAGGCAGAGAGAAACCAGCAATCTTTAAAGTCGAGCTTTTTTTCCCCCCCCTTTCCCTCTTTTGCTTTTTTTCTATTGTAACGATGTGCTAAAATCTCTCCTGCAAACCGGTAAGTACAACCTTTCTGGATCCTTTTGTTTCCGCCTAGGGTCAAAGACACCCCCCTCTTCCAAAAAGAAGATATAATAATCCTCTTTATTTATTTTTTTATTTTTATTACAGCCCTTGCAGAAGAGAAAGAACTTAATATTTTGCAAAGGAGACAGAGAGACTGGTACTGCAATATAGCTCTCATCTCTCTCCCTTCTCCCCAGTTAGATGCTGGTTTTAATTGCAGAGGGTATTTCTCTTTTCATGCTTTCAACCATCTCCTCTTTCCCACAGGGGAGGGTTTCATTTGCAAGTTGATCCTAAGGATTTCTGTTCCTCTGGCATTTCTCTCCCCTAAATGCATCTTTCTGCTCTTAAGTTTGTGGATGGGGGGCAAATTTTTCTAGTTCTTGCACGAGGAAGGCAAAAAGGACCTTTCCTATTGAGAGATTAAGACTAAAAGCAACGATCGCTCCGAATGATTCTAATGGGCATTTCAGGGATTCAAGGAAGGCTGCATCACCGCCGTTATTATTACCATCCTTAGCGTTCCTCTGTGCCCATACATTTAAAATATCTGGTGAAAGGAAGGGTGAAACCATATGTTGAAGGAGCTGCATCTCATTAGTGCAGCATTATTTTCATCTGATTGGAGAAGAATGGTGTCTTCATTCGGGAACGTATATAGTAGGATAGCAAATTTATCGGCTGGTAAGTGTCAAGGTTTTTTTTTTTTTTTCTTCCACTTTCAGCTTTTTAACCGGGTCTCCTGCTTGGTCCTGGGGGCACAAAATGCCCTAATCCAAGGCAGGCTGAGCGTTTCAATCCTAGGTGCCTCTTTAGCTGTCACTTCCCTTTAGATCTGCTGATCGCATGGGCATGTGCTTTAGAAAGATTAATCATCTCTAAACGCTTTAATCAGCTAAAATGACTAATATGTGGTGTGTATTTATCTGATAATATACCAGTTGCATTAATTCACCGGCGCATTTGCGAGGGGAAGCTTCCCTTTGGAATCAGGGCTGTTAACCATTTACTCCGGTAAAGATACTGTGGGGATTTCTGAGGGGATCCGTTCTGCCGGGGACATCAGCAAACCCTGCACACTCCTCTGAACTTATGTGTGGAATATATTGAGCCGGGAGGGAGAGGGGTTCGAGGGTTGAGGCTCAATAACTTTGGGAGTTTGCATGGATGAAGGATGGAGTGCGACACCGGAGAAATCTGCCCACTGGTGTTTCCCCCCCCCCCCCGTAGCCAATGCGGGCTGTGATGGCTACAAAGCACCCGAGTGTGAGATCTGTGGAGTTCCAAACGCTGGTCCTACGGTGGAAATCATGTAGAGATGCAACACGTCCATCCCGTGTGTGCTCGTGTTGCTGTGTGGGGCTGCATGTTCCGTCCTCTTTATAGGTGGCATTTACCACGGGGAGGGGGAGAAGGGAGGCTGCTATCGCGTGATGGAACCGTCTACCATCTCTTAAGTATAAATCAGGGCAAGGCTCGCCCATCCCACACCCCTGGAGTTGGTTGTGAACGTCTGCCCAACAATTGCTGAACTTTCCAAGAGCCTAACACGAGTCTGGCAGGTAGGGGCTTAAATAAAAGGAGCGGGGCA
The DNA here is from genome assembly GCF_003945725.1 of Corapipo altera. Lineage (NCBI taxonomy): Eukaryota > Metazoa > Chordata > Aves > Passeriformes > Pipridae > Corapipo > Corapipo altera. The sequence continues at coordinate 9,431,341 of NW_020884895.1, forward strand.
GAAGTACTGAAATCTGCATTTTTCTTCCCGTTGCAGTTTTGTAAACACCAACAAATGATGAAACCTTCCACGGCAGAGACACTTCATAAAGGAAGGATGTTGTGGATAATTCTTCTAAGCACAATTGCTCTAGCATGGACTACACCTATCCCCTTGATAGAGGACTCGGAGGAACTGGATGAGCCCTGCTTTGATCCATGTTACTGTGAAGTGAAGGAGAGCCTTTTCCATATACATTGTGACAACAAAGGATTTATAAATATTAGTCAGATAACAGAGTCGTGGTCGAGACCTTTTAAACTTTATCTGCAGAGGAATTCCATGAGGAAATTGTACACCAACAGTTTTCTTCACTTGAACAATGCTGTGTCTATTAACCTTGGGAACAATGCACTGCAGGACATTCAGACGGGGGCTTTTAATGGGCTCCGAGTTCTGAAGAGGTTGTATTTGCACGAAAACAAATTGGACATTTTCAGGAACGACACTTTCCTGGGTTTGGAAAGTCTGGAATATCTGCAGGCAGATTACAATGTCATTAAACGGATTGAAAGCGGGGCATTTCGAAACCTAAGTAAATTGAGGGTCCTTATCCTAAATGACAATCTCATCCCCATGCTTCCCACCAATTTATTTAAGTCTGTGTCCTTAACCCACTTGGACTTGCGCGGGAACCGGCTAAAAGTCCTTTCGTACCGCGGGATGTTGGATCATATTGGCAGGAGCCTGATGGAGATCCAGCTGGAGGAGAACCCGTGGAACTGTACGTGTGAGATCGTGCAGCTGAAGAGCTGGTTGGAGCGCATCCCCTACACTGCTCTGGTGGGGGACATCACCTGCGAGACCCCCTTCCACTTCCACGGGAAGGACCTGAGGGAGATCAAGAGAAGCAAGCTGTGTCCCATGCTGTCCGACTCCGAGGTGGAAGCCAGCCTGGGCATCCCTCAGCTGTCGTCCAGCAAGGAGAACGCGTGGCCTACGAAGCCTTCCTCCATGCTGTCCTCCTTCCATTTCACCGCCTCCTCTGTTGAGTACAAAACGTCCAACAAGCAGCCCAAGCCCACCAAGCAGCCCAGGGCGCCCCGGCCTCCCCCGACCCCCCGCGGCCTGTACCCCGGGCCCAACCAACCCCCCGTGGCTGCCTACCAGACCCGGCCCCCCATCCCCATCATCTGCCCCACCGGCTGCTCTTGCAGTTTGCACATCAACGACCTGGGCCTGACGGTCAACTGCAAGGAGCGAGGGTTCCACAACATCTCCGAGCTCCTGCCCAGGCCCTTGAACGCCAAGAAGCTGTACCTGAGCGGGAATTTGATCCAGAAAATCTACCGCTCCGATTTCTGGAATTTTTCCTCCTTGGATCTCTTACACCTGGGGAACAACCGGATCTCCTACGTGCAGGACGGGGCGTTCATCAACCTGCCCAACCTCAAGAGCCTGTACCTGAACGGGAACGACATCGAGCGGCTCACCCCGGGCATGTTCCGGGGCCTGCAGAGTTTGCATTACCTGTACTTCGAGTACAATCTGATCAGGGAAATCCAGCCGGCGGCCTTCAGCCTCATGCCCAACCTGAAGCTCCTCTTCCTCAACGACAACCTGCTCCGCACGCTGCCCACCGACGCCTTCGCCGGCACCTCCCTGGCGCGCCTCAACCTGCGCAACAACCACTTCCTGGCGCTGCCGGTGGCCGGGGTGCTGGAGCACCTGCACGCCATCGTGCAGATCGACCTGAAGCTCAACCCCTGGGACTGCACCTGCGAGCTGGTGCCGCTCAAGCAGTGGCTGGAGGCGCTCAGCTCGGTCAGCGTGGTGGGCGAGGTGCTGTGCGCCAGCCCCGAGCCGCTGGCCCGCCGCGACCTGCGCTCCCTGGAGCTGGCCGCGCTGTGCCCCGCCGCCCTGCGCCCCGCC